>NW_010236415.1:14485-130991 GCF_000690775.1 Eurypyga helias
TTCTGCATTCTGAAGGACAATCTAGGAGGATAAAGCAGCGGGCTGTGAACCACGCCAAGCTTCCCGCTGAAGAGGAGCGCGCTGACCCGCGATGACTTTTGTCGGCGCTTTCTGCGCTCCCGTTGAGAACCCAGCACTCTCAGCTCTGAGAGTGGTTGATGTAAGTTGGTTTATTTTTTCCTTGTGGAGTGGTGAATTCTGGGTCTTTTTTTAATAAAAGCTTTAAGTGGATGCTGACACCTGTACTCTTCTTTACCTGACTTTAGTGTGGTGTGTTGTTGCTCTTGGTAGTTTTTAACTTACACACGCTTTATTTTTTTTTCCAGACAAGCATGACTTCTGCTTTCCCCTGAGAAAGATGAAGAGTTTCTGGGGAAGTGTATCATTGAGGATCCAAAGTTTCCCCCTGTTCCTCCCACTGATGGGTTGATGAATTTTTCTTTCTTGAGGAGGGATGCAGTTAGATTATTCTGTTGCTCTTCGTCTCCTTCAGCTACCCGCTTCTCTAATTCATAGAATGGTTTGGGTTGGAAGGGACCTTAAAGATCATGCCAAGCTTCCCGCTGAAGAGGAGCGCGCTGACCCGCGATGACTTTTGTCGGCGCTTTCTGCGCTCCCGTTGAGAACCCAGCACTCTCAGCTCTGAGAGTGGTTGATGTAAGTTGGTTTATTTTTCCTTGTGGAGTGGTGAATTCTGGGTCTTTTTTTAATAAAAGCTTTAAGTGGATGCTGACACCTGTACTCTTCTTTACCTGACTCTTTAGTGGTGTGTTGTTGCTCTTTGTAGTTTTTAACTTACACACGCTTTATTTTTTTTTCCAGACAAGCATGACTTCTGCTTTCCCCTGAGAAAGATGAAGAGTTTCTGGGGAAGTGTATCATTGAGGATCCAAAGTTTCCCCCTGTTCCTCCCACTGATGGGTTGATGGATTTTTCTTTCTTGGGGAGGGATGCAGTTAGATTATTCTGTTGCTCTTCGTCTCCTTCAGCTACCCGCTTCTCTAATTCATAGAATGGTTTGGGTTGGAAGGGACCTTAAAGATCATCCAGTTCCAACCCCCCTGCCATGGGCAGGGACACCTTCCACCAGCCCAGGTTGCTCCAAGCCTCATCCAGCCTGGCCTTGGACACTCCCAGGGATGGGGCATCCACAGCTTCTCTGGGCAACCTGTCCCAGTGCCTCCCCACCCTCTCCAGGAAGGATTTCTTCCTGATATCTAATCTAAACCTCCCCACTTTCAATTTAAACCCATTACCCCTTGTCCTGTCACTACAGGCCCTTGTAAAATTCTGATGTTATGGTAGGAGATAACGATTCTGCTGTGTACCCCAGGTTGGCATTTCCCATCTGACATGACAGGCAGTGACTGAACTTAATGTCTTGTTGAACTTTATTTTCAGTTCCTAAATTGTCTGTACCCTTGGGTATGTTGCTGAAGTCCTGTGGCCGACTTTCATAAATGGAAAACTTCCACGTCAGCTCAGCTCCAAACGCCCTAGCCTGTCCTTTCTGAGGGATTTCAGCCCATTGATTCCCTTTACTTTGCTTTCTCATTTGTGGACGTGTGGCATAGGAACCGTCTGGCTTTTGTTCTCTTATCCACCAGTAAATTTCTGCTAGGACAGATCCTTCCTTAGGCTATTTCCAGCCGTTTTACTTCCAGCCCTGCGTTAGGAAGTCTCGCTGCTGTGTTTGTGCCTCAGACTTCTGGCACGTACCTCACAGGTTCAGGCTGATCATCAAGAGGAAAATGGAATTTTGAATTTTGAAATGCAGTTTCTTTTTGATAGTGAAAATCTGGTTGTGATCGTTGTGGGAGGGATATGGCCAGTGGCTAGAGCGGCGAGCAGGCTGCCTGCCTTGGCGAGGGGAAGGGCCAGCAAGAGAAGGGGTTGCTGCCATTTAGCGCAGGTGCTGATGTGATGGACCCCGCCAACGAAAGAGTGGCTGGGTGGTAATCCTCCTTGAAGTAGCTTTCTGAAATACGCTCACAGGATTTCAAAAATTCCTTACCTGCCTAATGACTGGAGACAACTGCTGGCTCTGCTCTGGTGTCTTCCTCAGTTATTCACTACCATTTCTCTTCACAGCCCACTTTACAACTAGAAAGAGTAGATGTGCCTTCTCGGAAAGCATTTCAGCTTTGGTTAGTGACAGCTGGCCCAGGAGATGGTGGCAAGTTGCCCCTCAGTCCTTCATAAAAATACTTCCTTTGTCCTTCACCCACGTCAGTTTGCCTTCGCTCTGGAGGAATTGTATTTACACCTTTTTTATTTATTATGCAGGTGAGTTTTATGTCTCTTCAAGTCTCATACCCAACAAAGGGGATCAAGTCTGCAGTGCTAGGAGAGGGATGTGCTTCCTGAGTGAGGGGCAAGTCTTGCTGGGGCCTCCATCCCCGCTGTGTTCATGGCAGGCCTGGCAAAAGGACCTGCCTTGGGCAGTCTGAGCTGTAAAGCGAGCCTGGCTCTGTTGGTTTGACCAGAAAGAAAGTAGAGGAGGGGGTTGATGCAGCTGTTGAGGCTCACCAGTGGCCTCCAGATCTTGTAAAGCAAACTCCAGCGCTGTAGGAGTTGGCAGTCAGCTGCCCGGTAGACGCGGATGAAGAGGTAAATGCTGCGGGTGATGTGAAAGGGCAATAAACAGACAGCAAAAAGCCCACAGACGAGGAGAATGGTTCGGATCGACTTGGCTCGGGCGGCACTGCCGGTGGGGTTGGTGTCTCCAGGGCGCTGGGTGAGGGTTCTGATCATCAGACAGTAGCAGACCGAGATGATGAGGAAAGGAAGGAGGAAACCCGATGCGGTTAGGGCCATGCCATAGGGGTAGTAGCTGCTGAGGTTCTCGGGGCTCGTCATGTCATAGCAGACGGTGTGGTTATTGATAACGCCAGTGCGAGCGTAGACGAAGGTGGGCAGGAGCTGGAGGAACACCAGAGCCCAGGACGTAGCTGTGCCGACGGCAGCCAGGCGCCGGGTGCGGTAGGGTAGGGAGCGGATGGGGTAGCAAACACCAAGGAAGCGATGGACGCTGATGCAAGTCAGCAGCAGGATGCTGCCGTACAGGTTGGCATAAAAGAACCACCGTACCAGTTTGCAGAGCAGCTCTCCGAAAGGCCACGTGTCCCGCAGGCTGTAGTTGATGATGAGCAAGGGCAAAGAGAAGAGGTAGAGCAGGTCCGCCAAAGCCAGGTTCACCAGGTAGACGGTGGTGCAGGTCCAGTCCCTGGCGCAGCGGCAGCTGAGCCATAGCATGGCTCCGTTGAGGAGCAGCCCCAGTATGAAGACGGAGCTGTAAGCGAGGGGCAGCAAGATGTATTTATAGCTTTCCACGAGAGGACACAGAGCCTTCCCGGAGGTGCCATTCTCTGTTTCCTTCAGCCCCTCCATTGCTGGCTGCAGCTTTAGGCGCCGTGTGCTGCTTTTCCGTTGCTTTAAAGCTCTCCCTGCCAGAAATAGAAACACGAGCACCTGACAGTCATTCGTCGCTCTTGGCCTTTGCCTCTTGCCACCTCAAAGAAATCTGTAAAATCCTAATTAAAGCACGCACAGAACTCTGAAGAGATGAAGCCGCAATGGAATTCATGCGTCACCCGTTTCCACTTGAAGGCAGCTAAAGCAGCGACGGCTGCGAGGGCTTGGTGCTGTGCCCTCGGGGACCAGCACTCTGTTGCACGGGCAGTGAAATGAAGTTTATTGCAGACGCAGGCTCTGCCATACACTGAAATTCCTCTGCGCTTCGGTTACTTGATGGGGGGCAGTTGAGGGGCAGGCTCAAGTAAGCACACGTTTTGCAGGAGGCGGTGCCTGGGACTGCTGCTAGTTTGGCTTTGCATGCAGGTCGGTTGAGAAAGGCGAATTTACAGCTTGCCCGTAGCAGCAACAAGAAACCAAAGTTGATGGATAGCTGCAGGCGGCCTCGCCCGGGCAGAGGCAGAGCTGGGCTGAGGAGGGGTTTGCCCAAAATGTGTGCTTGTTGCAATCCCAGAAGATACGGATGTCACTTCCCTTTTCCCAGAGGAGTGAGGAAGAGATTGTTTTCTGCTTTCTGGTGTCCTTTTAGCCCCATTTAGAAAATATTTATAGGATTTGATAGGCTAAATTTATTTTTTTGAGGTTTGTACCCAGTATGCATCTAGAATCTCCTAGAAAAGTGAGGGAACCAGGATGAGGTCATTAGCAGGCATCCTGTTCTAAAGAGCACAAGGATGAAATTGAGAAGTGACTGGGTGTCTTTTCGTTCTTAACTTAGGGGAAAGCTTGGTAACTTCTGCGTGTGGTCACCTAAGCCAGAACTGTTGAAGAAGGGAAGGTTTATTGAACCTAATAAGGGACATAATGAAGGGACATTAGGGAAAATGTCTTCCCAGAAGGGGTGTCAAGCATTGGAACAGGCTGCCCAGAGAGGGGGGAGTCACCATTCCAGGAGAGATTTGGGACCTGTGTGGATGAGGTGCTCAGGGACATGGGTCAGTGCTGGGCTGGGCAGTGCTGGGGTAACGGTTGGACTCGATGGGCTGAAAAGGTTTTTCCAACCTAAATGATTCTGTGAATCTATGATCAGTTTTCTCCTGGCAGTGATGATGATGTGCGTGTTCTGGTGAGCCTCGCGGATTTTACCTACCTAGGATGCTCATTTTACACTCTCATGTCGGGCCCTATTTGGGTTTGTCTGCTATTGTAAATCAAAACCATGACCCCCCCCCTTGCAGCACCCCTCTCTGAGCTGTGGACTCCGGGGTCATTACATCGCTCCCGAGACTCTACCTCGCCACATGTCCCGCAGAGAATCCGGCCATGGGGGTCCTGGCTAGCTCCTCTCTGCGCTGCCTCTGCCCCGTCATCGTCCTTAGTGCAAGACCGCTCCATGCACGCACTAGCCCCTGAGTGTCCAAAAGGGTTTTAGCCCTCGCTAGGTAACGATTTAAATAACTTAAATATCTCAAAATCAGTAACTTACTGCTTGGCCTTTGATTGATTGTACCAATTTCTTCATAATCTGCTTTATGTAGTTTGAGCAGCGAACTTCTTCTTGGGTGTCTTTCAATATTTTGATCCTTTGAAAACCTGTTTTGTGCAGTGAGGATACCGCATCCGTGGTGTAAACTGGGAGCCAGTGCCCAGCGCTGCTGGGGGCTGCTTGCCCTCTGAAGGGAGCGGATGTGGATCTGGACTGATGGATGAGGTCAGTAGGGAGGAGGTAAGTGAGGTTTATCCCAACAAATACTCCTGTTTTCTGGGTTGTCTCTCGCTAGAGGTCAGCGCTGCGACGTTAATATACGAGGCATGTTTTCTGTATTGGGACAGAAAGTCTTGTTTTCAAGACTGCAACTGCTGTCATTCATTTCTGTCACTTATTTACGTGACTTTGGAGGTTGGTTTCCAAAGACACGTACTCATACCAACAGTCTTCAGCATGAAGAGGTCACTTTCATTTCTTCTCATGCAAATAGAACAGGGTAGGGTAATAAAGTGACCAAACTTGCTATTTTTTAAAGCTGAATCACCCTGGTTGACGCAACGGGACTAGTGGCACTGCAGCCTCCTCCCTGAACCGGAGCTATCAACTGGCAGCGTTGGCATCCTCAGCAAAAATCCTTTTGACCCCAATTGGACACGTTCTGTGAAGCCTGAAGTTGCATAAACTGACATATGTTTAAATTCTAGCTGGAGTGATCCCTGCTGTCAGCCAATATATATATGAAGCAAAGTTATTTGACACAACACGCTCTCAAAAAAACCCAACCCTCTGGGTTGGATGGAAGAGGAAGGAGAGGTCAAAAAAGGCCCCAGATTTTGCAGTCTAAAACCTAAATCGTGAAGTGTTACATGTGCTTGGTGGTTTCTTATATAGCCACGTAGCCCCTTTCATGGTCAGGGCTTGGTGTTCCCACCACAAAACCCTTGTTTTCTGTAATTTCATGTCTATCAAGAGCTCATTCTGTTGGTAAAATCTTGGTGAGTTGCAGCAGGATAGAGAAGTTTAGGCTGCATGGAGTCTTGGTCCAACCAGGGAGTTATGTCCCCCAAACCCCTCATTTCTCTTAAACTGAATTTATTCCCAGGCTGGGTCAATTCTTGGTCTCCATTTCCTTGGAAGCGGACATTTCCTTGGTCCATGTCATTTGGATCGCTGGCCTGGGAATAGTGTTGGAGACTGGCGTGTTACTCGGTGTGTTACTGAGCGGTTTTGGCGTGCATGGTGTGGGGCGGGTTTGTCTGATCCAGCTGGAAAGG
Source organism: Eurypyga helias (assembly GCF_000690775.1). Classification (NCBI taxonomy): domain Eukaryota; kingdom Metazoa; phylum Chordata; class Aves; order Eurypygiformes; family Eurypygidae; genus Eurypyga; species Eurypyga helias. The sequence goes on from NW_010236415.1 coordinate 20,723, forward strand.
GGCCACTGGAGAGGGTTCAGCTGGGACCTGTAACTGGACCTCACCCTTGGAGGAAAGCCTACGTATCCGTCCTAGAGTGTCTGTGGATTTAGGGCTGAAATCTGTGTTCTGCCAGCAAATGTGGGGCTTTCCAGCAAACCAAGGGAAGGAAATAGTTCCTGTGCTGTTTCTTCTGAAGAAGAAAATTTTACCCTTTCTGGTATTTTTATATAGCATCTGTGGATCTGCAAACATCAGGCTGTTCCTCAAATTATTAAAATTTATGTTACGATAGTATCTTAATTAATTGACTTGTTTACATGTTTACAAAGCTCTGTCTGTAGATATAAGCCAGCTGTTAATGTCAGTACCTCAGAAACAGTGGAGTTAGCATCCTGCATTTCTCTTGTCAGCTGAGATGATGATGGAACGTAACTGCCCACTTCAAATTAAAGCAAGTGGAATAACTGCCTTAGAGCAGCTGGGGTGAAATGGCTCACTTAAGGCTGCTGCAATGGATGAAAACATCTCAGATATCGCTTAAATACTTGTGAGAAATTGGTTAACCTACTTAATACTAAAGACTTAAGGACTTTTTTTTTTTTTTAATTCTACTTCACAGCACCAGTGAATGTCTTACAGGTGATTGTTGCGGTTTTACTTCTATTATTTTTTATGTACATATATTTGGTTTTATTTTATAAGGTAGCAGTGGGAACAAACCAACGTGGGTGTGTTGGCCAAGATGAGGTCTGTTGGGGAACCGTCTGGAAAAACACCTTCACGGTGATCCCTATTGGCCTCTTCCATGCTGGATGGTTTTGCATGGCAGTTGGGCGATCTTTTCCAGTCAGTATTTCTGGGTAAATCAACCTGCTAACCCGAGATTAAAACAAGCTCGTTTGGCTTTGCCGTTGCTTTAATGTGAGGAGGCTGACTCAGGGTGACCCTCATTCACTGTCCTGTGACTCAGACCTACCTTGAATAGGAGGTTAAGAGTAAAACCTCACTTGTGCGATGCTTAGGCTATCAGAAGCTATAATGCTTATGAAAAGAGGTCCCAAAAGCAGATTTTTCCAGTCTTTGTATATAAAAGTAACTTAAATTAGTTCTTAGTGAGACTGGAGGTGATATCCCAATGTATTAATTCTGTCAGAGATGATTGATACACATATGAGAAGCTGAGTGAAAATTGAAGGAAAGATATGACATTACCAGCCTTCATTTAAATACAAGAGCTATGCATTTAGATTGATGTATTTTTATGCCAATAGGTTCTGACATAAATGTAGTGATATATAATGTATTGACTATAATGTCAACATTATTTTAAAGCTGACTCGAGGAAAATATCGCATTGTTAGTGCTGAAATATAATGCTTTGTTCTGCTGAAGGGGAAAGCCTACGATCACGTAACCTTTTTCTTAAGACCCTTGTAATGGCTCTTAAAATGGGTGAGTAACAGCAGAGGTGACCCGTCTTGGGGCACTCTGTGTCCTGGATTTTTCTGGGGATGTTCAGGGCAGTAGTAGACTATGAACAGGAGAAGCACATCCCATAGCTGTGCGGGAGGTGAGGATGGCTGTGCTCAGAGAGCTCAGCCCCGCCGCTCATGCCTTTGCCCTCTGATTCTGAAGTATCATAAACTTGCATCCACACTGCGGAGAAGGTTGGCCGTTAGTTTTTAAGGCTAATCACAGTTTTGTACTGAGCCCTATCCTTGTACTTAAACTAAACGAACAGATTACAAGTCAGTGGACAAGGTGGTATAACCCACAGCCCACGCTAAGGTGTCAAATGACTTGGAGTTTTGCTTTGAGGTCTTTTATTTTTTTGACTTGTTTTGGAGCTACCCTTGCTAGGGGTGGAGAAACTACTAGATGTTTTGGGGTGAAAGAAGAGCTAGTCATTGAATGAAGAGTCTGATGCAAAGGGGATTCACTCTTTTTCTTTAATGACTCTGCATTTTACCTTCCATTCTGAATTTTCCAGATCAAATCTCTGCATATTGAGGCAACGTGACCTTCAGGACCAGGTTAATTGGTGTTGGCTGTAGCCATTGGAAGCCAGTGGAAACTGCAGGCTCATGGTGGGTCTGCCTTTCTCCATCCATGCTCCTGTTAGTCCCCAGGAGGAATCTTCCAGCTCACTTCTGAATTAGATCTACTTTTTGCACATCCTTTTGTATTTGCTTTGTTTAAAACAACCAACCAACAAATGCAAAGCACAAAAAAGCCCCCCAAAAACCAAACCAACACCCCAAGCCAAAAAAATCCCTGCAAAGTTTCTTTTCCATTGAAAGCACTTTGCAGCATCCGGTTGACTTCAGACAACTCTGCATTTGCTCGGTGTAGGCGGGAGAGCTTGGCTGTGCAAGTAGAGGTGATGCTGGCAGAAGGGTGGCTGCTGCGCGCCTGGCTGTGGTGTGGGCTTGCTGCACCCGCGAACCATAATGGCAGAGGGAGGTTGGGTTAACTGAAGACTCATCTTCTGAGTTTGCTGCTTCTTAGCTTGCATTTACTCTGCTTAAATTATGCCAAACTGTGTCAGATTAGCTTAAGTCTACCTTTGCAAATTTTACAAGCTTTCATCCCTTTTTACCCTTAGCATCTCTCTAGTAACCAACTCTTAGTGTGTATAACGTGTAAGTGTGTTGTAGCCAGGAGGCAAGTCTCTCTGGCAGTTTTTCCTGGGGTCTGCTGTTGGGGTACCACTTGGGCAAACCCCTTAGACTGCTAATGCTGAGCTTCTTGACTGAGGTGGCCTCAGGTTGCAGATGTGCTGAGCACCTGCAGCTCCAGGAGCAGCCGGTAAAAGCTCCATCTGATAATGACCTCTGCAAATCTCTGCTGGGTAACTTCATCCAGCACCCACCACTGCTGTCTGCGCTGGATTTAGGTTGGCTCCAGCCCCGCGGCAGGGAAGTTGTCAGGAGCAGGGGTTCAGCAGGGCTGCGTAGGAAGCCCTTGCAGCGTGACCAGGGCACTGCTGGCTGCCCGGGAGAGTGGGGATGCTCGTGAGCGATGCTTCCATCTGGGGCTGGCTCTGCCTTAACCACTGAACGATGCGTTAATCGTTTCATACTTGCATCAGAGCACGCGACTGTTATGGCATTGTGGTCACTTCTACCTGCACGTTTTGGTACATCGGTGACTGTGACGTTTCTGTTCACATATGAATGGTTTTAAAAGTGTCAGACGGAGAGTGCTATACACAGCTGTATGTGTTTTCCCTTGGCATGGTATTATTCTTTTCCCTTCCTCATTTTCTCCTGCATTTTTTTACTTTCACTTTGTACAGGCTGCTGATATAAAGGGTTTATTCATGAGGTTAACCTAATTACTGTCTTCAGAAACAAAGCCTGTTTCTACAGTGAATATCCTTTTGATATCCATCATCTGAATATTGCCTAATAAAGTTAGCAAATGGCCTCCAAATGAACCAAAATGATTCAGTATCTCATCTCGCAAAGAATGTGTTATGGTTTTACTGATACTGACAGAAATGTTTAAAATTCTCCATGCATTGCTTTGCTGGTGGATTAATATGCATTTTTCTGTCTTGAGATGAAAAACACCGTCTGGATTTAATGCAACACTTACAAAATTGCTGATGTGAGTCTCTGTTAAAGCTATTTTATATACACACTGGAGAGTTTACAGGAGACAACTGGAAAGTTCACTTTGAGCAGCTCCAATACTTGTAATCAGGAACTAAATGTATTCATGGAGCTGCAAGGCTAAAAGGCATGAATTGAAGTGCCTTCATATATTTTCCTTTCTTGGAACAAAGGTGATATATTTTTCACATAAGCAAAGACTGTTGGAGTTGAGTATGCTCTGGGGAGGTAAGAAAGATCAATAGAATATACTGATTGATTGAGTTTTGACCTGAGCAATACTGTCTGTCCATCCACGTGCTGCGATGGCCAAGCTTTAGGGTGCGTGCCTGGTGGCTGGATCCCTGGGCTGGCTTGGCTGCTGCTGGAGTCATCTGGGATCTCAGCGTTGGGTTGACCTGGGGAAGAGTTTGCATTTGGTCAGGCTACTCTGGCTTTTGTGTGAGTGATGGCTGAAAAACCTGATGCAAAAGCCCCTTTCAGCCCTTCCTGGAACTTGTCTTAAGGCAAACATTGCTTGCTCTGCTCATTAATTTGTCTTTTTTTTTGGGAGAAACAGAAATAGTTTGGGGGGAAAAAGATTTTTTTTTTTTTTTCCTTCATGGAAGGAAAGATCATTCTATTAAGTGAATTCTTGGACAAAAAGATTTAGACTTAGCTTGCCTTCTCTGAAGCAGAAACCTAGCTAATCCTGTTAAAAAGAGCGTAACCAGCAAATTTCAATGTTCTCGCTGCTGCCTACCTGCTTGATTCTTGCAGGTATTTGTGAAGAAGACTGGCACAGACTTTACGTTCTTAATCTTTCATTTACAATTGGACTGGGGCTTTTATAAATAATTTAAGTTATTTTAAATATATTTTTATTGGAAAAATACTAGTTTATAGGAGAACATTTCGGAAAGCCCACTGACAAACTGCCTTGTTCCACCGAGTCCAAAAATCCAGCATTAAGCGATGACGATGTGTCCCAAGGAAAATCATTATTTCAGTTACTTCTTAAATAGCTCGCTGGATTGGAAAGAGTATCTGAATTAATGGTAGTTTGGCATCATTATATATTAATGGGCTTCATCTGATTTATTTTTTCTGGCAGTTATCCACTTGCACGATGTATTATGCCTGACCATTCCATTTCCCCTTGCTATTGAGTGGTGGATGGCGGATTAGGACCTCCAGCCAACGCAGGAGGCTGCATGGAGACATAATGGGATCTCGCATCGTTTTTAACGGTGAGCTATGGACCGTCACACGGAATGTCTGGACACACTTAATAACTTTCTGACGGCAGCCGTAACAGATGTAGAGGTACGTGTTGTCACTGAGCTGCTGGAGAGGCAGCTCCTGCTCGCCAAATGCTGTTACTCTGCACCGAGTTGCCTTTGTAGATATTTTTGTAATTATAAACTTTTTCCTAGTGCCAGTACTGCTTAAATAAAAAATTGATCCTGTGGAATTATATTGCTGAATATTAAAGTCGGTATTTATTTGCAAGAGTCACTTTGGGGTGCCTAATTTGTCCGCGAGAGCAAGGTTTTTCTGCTCAGGCTGCAAAACGGTGCAATAAAAATCAGTGATTGATGTTTATTATCAGATTAAATGGTTTAGCTGTGGGGATCAAAGTTATAAATTACAGCCCTCCCCGAGCTGTGATTGGCCACCAGAGATCTTTCGAAGTGCCAGCGTTTTTTAATGAGATCGTATATTTTTGAGCCTCTAACAGTATCAACTTCTGTAGTTTATTGAAACTGTGTTTAAAATAACAGCTTATTGGGTGTCAAAAATATTGATATGTGGTTTATATTTGCTTGGTCAAACATCCCGCAGGTAAAAAGAAAGTTATGCTTTTGATATTTAGTGCAAGCCCTAAACTGGGGATGTTGATTCCCAAGCAGACTCTTGGAAGGAGCACACGGGATGCCATCCTCTGGCTCTACACTGGTGTAATTTTTGCAGCTTCTGGTTTTTGGTCGTTTCACTATACGTGTAGCAAATGCAGATGCTCTTGGGCTTTCCCTAGGGCCGCCCTGGCTTGCTGCAAAGGGGAGCCATAACCTGGTTATTCACGGAAGTTAAACGTTTCCTTCCTGAGTTTCATGGAGAAACTCCAGTGTTAGTGCAGTATGGGTTGGGTCATGGTTGAATGGTCAGCCTTGTCCCTCTTGGGACACTGGCCCTGGTGACACCAGCATTTTCCCCCACTCTTTGTCGAAGGAGAAGAAACTGGAGGTTTCTCTAAATAGCAGAAAAATGTAAACACCCTAATATTGTTTGCTTATAGCTGATAGGGCTTGCCCTAAATATCAGAAGCATAGTATTCAAATAATAACATTTGATGAAAGGAATATTGAAATAATCTTGTTAGATTCCTCTTAAACTCTCTATCTGAAAACTACCAAAGTAGAGATAAAATTTCATCTGCTATTAGAGAAGACTAAATTATGTTTTGTTACTTGCTGTGGAGGACTTATAATTGGGGTAAAAACTGTGAAAGCATTAATCTCAAGTACAGCATTGTAGCATCAAAAGCATGACATTGTCTTCCTGTCCCCAGGACATTCTTTGTTAGGAAATCATTTGTTTTACTCACAGGAGGTCTTTTTTCTTTTTATATTAAAAAGTTGGGTCTTTTTTTTTTTCCTTGTGGCTGCATTTACTCTCAGGAGATTCTGATTAAGCAGCTCAGTTCAAAAGAGTTTGCACTGTACAGTCATTTTTTTTGGGGGGGAGGGGAGAAATCATTAGGTGTGCTGTGGGTATTGCAGCTGCTCAGCCTGGGGGGTGGGGAGGTTCAAAGCAGGCTCTCCTCCATTCCTCCTGCGTCAGCATTTTGGATGCTTTTCCCTGGGCATCAGGATAAATGAGGAGCCTTATCAAAGGTGAGAAAATATTTAAAGTGATGTACAAGTATTGATTGATTGAAGGGGTAACGGGTTTAAACTGGGAGAGGGGATATTGAGATTGGACATTCTTCCCGCAGAGGGTGGGGAGCACTGGGACAGGTTGCCCAGAGAAGCTGTGGATGCCCCATCTCTGGAAGTGTTCAAGGCCAGGCTGGATGAGGCTTGGAGCAACCTGGTCTGGTGGAAGGTGTCCCTGCCCATGGCAGGGGGTGGGACTGGGTGGGCTCTAAGGTCCCTTCCAGTTCAAACCAGTCTGTGTTTTGCAGCCAGTCATGCAGGTGTTATTCCCTCATGATACTGATATGGGAAGGACTTGCCCAAAGCTCGCCTTGGGCATGGGGGAACCCCACTTCTACACCCTGCTTGGTGTGTGCTCGCCTTGGCATGGCTGGAAGGACACAACCGAATGGAGTTAACGCTTGCTGTAGTGGCAGGTTCATACACGGAGTGATTTGGTCTGTTGTCGAATGAAATTGGTCCGGTTTATTTTTTTTCAGTTATATTTTAGAGGCTAAAACGAGCAGAGGTGATCTGCTGCGGTGGGGGCAAACTGACATGCAGCAGAGACCTGCGCTCAGTGGCCGGGCGCTGCCGTGGGCTCTCAAGGGAGCTGGGGCTCGCCGGTGCGAGACACAGCCCTTGCCGCTGGGATCGCACCTCTACCTTGCAAGCCCTGGTGGAAAATAATTAAATTTCCTAAAAGCCTGTCTTGTTTTGAGCCCCTGGGGGGATCAATTAAATGTAATAATGGTAACTGCAGCTTTTAAGCAAATACATAGGGCTTTTTTTTTTTAAAGAAATGAGGTGAAGTCTTTTTGCACAGCATGGAGCTGAGTTCTCAATTTCCATGTTCCTACCCCCTCGCTGTAAGTACCGCTCCTGTAAAGTCTCAGGAGGAGCTGTTTACACCCAGGAAACAGAGGAAGGAAGATCTTGAGGGGTTTTTATGGTGGCCAGAGGCAGGTCCTGGAGGTACCAAATGCCGTCCCTCATTTTACCTTGTGTAGCTGGGATATGCCATACGCCGTAACCTTAAACTGCCCAAGCCCCTATTGCAATTCATCATTTAGCATCTTTAGGAATATATCACCATAGATATTTTTCCATAGTGTCTTGCCAAAAATGAATGACACCCCCCTCCCCCCACCGTTCTCAGACGTGATGCCAGAATTTCTGTATCTTGGAATATCCGCTTTAAATTAGCATCGACTACGCACCTGACTGGAGGTTGTCCCCTTCGGAGAAGGGGGTGCTTGTCACTGGGCTGCAGCTCCGTTAGCAGCAGCACGAGCTGCTTTATGGGAGCATTCGAGAAGCAGCATACACCTTCTGCAAGGTTGCATCAGGAAAATAAACCACCAAAATTACCCTAATAAATTACAATAATTCTGCCTGGCAGCATGCGGTAATTTAAAATAGATTAATCTAACAAGCCTTAAATACGAATAAATAATAAACATCCTCATGCATTGGGAATCATTCTGCTTAATTCTGAATGAATATTAATTACTCCTCATAAACCCAATGCAAAAATCGATCTGTGTGGAGGAGGCACAAGGTATTAAGTATACCAAATTGGACAGAGCCCAGATGAATATTCTCATCATCAATTAAAGTCGGATTACACTGCTGCTCGACTCTGTCACTGGCTGCCTGGTGATGAGAAGCTTTAAAACGGGTGCTGGGCGGTTGCGGTTTATATTCAATTTTGTATCCCTTGTTTCCTGGCTGGGGTGGATGGATGGCTTCTTGCTGGCTGGGATGGGTGTCCCTGTGAGGAAGAAGGAAACCACAGGTGGTGCTTGGCCATCGAAGTGGTACCTGGTGCTGGCAGCCAGCATCCCCATGCCACGGCACGTCCTCCATCCCGCCTGAACACAAATCCATGGAGCTGAGAATCAGGAGTCTTGCCTCCTGACTTCTGCAGGGATAAATATCGGAGAAAAACTCTCTCACCTGGCAAAACCTCGGGCCATGGTGACATATTGGGTAGGGCAAGACACCGTCCCGGGTGTCGGTGCGATGCTCCGGTGCCTGTTGCGCTGTGCCTTGCGTGTGCGGAGGGTGGGGATTTCAACCGGAGCGAAACTGAAGACCTGTTCAGTTTTGAGTGGGAACATATGGAAGATGGATGAGAGAGAACATCTGCACCATCTGCTCTAGGGGAGCTCCATCCTTCATCCTCTCACCTCGCCGCATTACTGTTGTGTTTGGATGATATCCTTCATTCCCTCCCATTATCGCTGTTCTCCGAAGGCCAAGCCTTTCTTCGGCAAAAAGCTTTCCTCAGTGGTGGACTGCACTGGGAGCTCCTGAATGGAAATTTCCCCTGCTGCCTTTGTCTGTGCGTGGCTTGGGCAAATGCATTTTGCCTCTACGAGCAGGGGTGTGGATCTTGTGAACGTACGCTGTGTGCCAGAGTGTACAACGAGCTGGGGGGGGGATAACTGGGGTGTTTGGAGATGTAAAGTCACGCTGGGGCTGCGGCGGGGTGCTGCTGTGGGATGCGGGGTTTGGTATGGCATGAGTGATGCTCCTGCGGGCAATTGCTGGGTAAAACTGGGTTTGTGTGTTGGAAGGAAGAGCCCAGAGCAGGGTCATCATGACCAGCAGGTTCCCGGGGATGGCGGTTTGCATCTTGGTTGAAGTTGTAAAGCCTGGCAGAGTTAAATGAAGGTCACCGGCTGTAAAAAGCGACAAGGATGTTTTAAGATGCATTGTAAAATAAACCGTGGCCTAGGAAAAGCTTACGATGGTATCTGCTGCAGGCTTTGGCCCCCATTTCAAAGCTGCCTTGATCTTTTAACATGGAAGCGATTCGCTGCTGTTGTACCTTGCCTGAGATCTGCAGATACTGTATTTAAAAGTGTTTGGAGGCTACTGGTGTCCTTGGAATTTATAGATAAGGGAGAAGGAGATTGGAGGGAGGAGGAAAGGAGAAATTCTTCCTTGTGTCTCTGCGAGTGGGGCCAGGGGCTTGTTTCAGGTGTGAAACGTGAAACACACATGGAGCAGCTGCCCATGGACTGCAGCATGCAAGTGAAGGGTGTAAAGGAGAACATGTCAAGAGAGAATGGATGAAGAGCACCGGGGATCTGTCACTCATCTCCCTGGGGTTTGTTTGCCTGCAGTATCCTGGGACCTGGGAATCCAAAAAGCTGCTGGAACCCCAGCTGACATGGTAGTCCTGTGCTCCGGGGATATGGAGAGACACCTCGTATGCGTGCAAGGGTTGTATGTGTTCTCATACAGGATAAAAACATTACTGTTTGGGAATTGTACAAGATTTTTTATGCTTTATCTTGGCCCGTGTTGTCAGTCTCGGTAAGTAAAAAGATCTTCAACATCTACTGCATGTAAGAAGGGTTACGAGCTAATTAAAAAACCTATTGACTCCCAAATCCAAATAGTTGTCATTTCCCCAGAAACCAGCAATTAGCAGATGTCTGTCTTGCTTTCACCTACACCTTAAATACCAAATAAGTATCTTCTCTACTTGCAGCAAAATTCAAGAAGCATTAGCAATCAGATTTCATGCTGTCCTCAGTGTTAGAGAGAGAAAAAATACAGCAATATTTGCTCCAGTTTAAAAACTGGGCTTCTGCAACCAATTTTTTATTACTTAATAAAAGTTTTCAGGGACCCTTTACACGAGAAGGGAATTCTTAACTGGAAATGTGAGACCTGAACTTCAGCAAGGAGTGAGAACTGCCCTGGTATCAGCAGGCCAGGCTTAAACTAATATAACAGGTATTATGAAGAACTTGAAAATACCGTGATTGCTTTAATGTTTGTTTGAATTTGATGGGTTTATGTATTTCTACTTATGGATATTTTGCTAATTCCTGGCAGGTCTTACAGAGATTCTTTGGGTTAGTACCTTTTGTGAGAGTCTAGGAAAATGCCCTTTTTGTACACAAATGGGCTTGCTAAATGAAAACATTGCATGAAAAGATAACAGAAGGAGCAGATCATCTATGGGCTGGTTTCCCTTCCCCTTAGAGCCTGCAATGGTGTCGTTTAGCATTTGTCATCCTAAAGGACAAATTTGAGCAGTGACAGGTACACGTTTTTGCCAAACCTGAATTTTTTTCCAATTTATGTAATATATTTCCCCAACCAGCAGATGTTGCATTTGTGGGGAAGGAGGAGAAAGTCAGTATTAACATCTGTGGAGTCCAGGCATGGACAAAGCTTTGTTGGGCTTTGGACCGATACCAGCGGATGCTGTCTCTGCAGACCTCCTCCCCAGGGGAAGGTTTCGTTTTCCTTGCTCGGGTTGCAATGTTTTGTGCATATTTTGGAGCACCCGTGGCACAGGAGGCAACGGTGGTGCCAGCCCGCGTGCCCTTGCAGCAGCCCCACAGCCACTGTGTGCCACCACAAGCTGCTGTCAGTGATAGCCAGAGATATAAAAACAAGGAGGAAACGGGGAGAGTAGACAAAAAGGTGGGTTTGTAAGACTGGAAGCTTATGCATTTACTAGTGCCTTTAGAGGATGCTTCATTGTAGCTTAAAGCATTAATTAAATGTATGGCATTGGGGCTTTTTTTAAGATGGGGAGTGTGGGAGCACAGACTGTAGTGACAGGACAAGGATTAACGGGTTTAAACAGAAAGAGGGAGATTGAGATGGGACATCAGGAAGGAATTCTTCCTGCAGAGGGTGGGGAGCACTGGGACAGGTTGCCCAGAGAAGCTGTGGATGCCCCATCCCTGGGAGTGCCCAAGGCCAGGCTGGATGAGGCTTGGAGCAACCTGGTCTAGTGGAAGGTGTCCCTGCCCATGGCAGGGGGGTTGGAACTTGATGATCTTTAAGGTCCCTTCCCACCCAAACCATTCTATAATTTTATGACTGAGTTGCAGCAGCTCATGTGGACTTTGCAGCATCTGCAATGTGTGGGGATGTGAGGCAAACCAGCTGGAGCATGTGTAAAACCCAATGAATTTTAAATATAATTGTAATGTAGCCTGTTTTCACCCTGAGTTTTCTGGAAATACCTTAAATCTGACAGTTCTTATTAAAAAAAAAAGTAATTCCTGTCCTCCATGCTAATTTGGAGACCGCTGACCATTTTGTACAGTACAAGGACATGGCTCAATGTCATGGGGTCAGAAATCGCTCGCTGGCAAAGTCTGCAGCGAGTGAACCTGGCATTTACAGGGCATCAGCTTGAAAGCTGCGTGTAACCTATGGTATGGTACCGGGAGGAATATGTGTGGCAGCAATCGAGTCTAACTGGGAAATTCTAAAAGCGTTTTTATAGAGATCCATTACCAAGGACTTCAAAGAGATTGCGCATCAGTCTTTGCTCAAAGGGAACAAAGTGTTATGAGTGTGACCTGTCTGGAGAAGCTGTTCCTTTGCCTTGCTGCTAGGCAAGATTTAAATCCTGCTGCCGTTTTGCATTGATCCCGAATAATTGCTTTTAATAGCAGTCCTGATGTAAACAGTGAGTAGGTTGCTGTCACTCAAGTAATGAAATTACATGTATTTTTGCTGCGATGGAATATATCCTGTAGGTCACTGTTGGCTCCCCAGCCTAAGAAAGCTCCTTGCTCTGAGCCCAGGTGACATGAGACCACATCTCCCAGGAAAAACAAATTAGGGGAAAAGATGGGGGGAGGGCAGAGGTTTGGGGAAACAAATTATTTGAGGTATCAGGGGCGTTACTTCTGTAAGACAAGAAAATAAGGGGTGTTGTAGGCTGTAATTTCAACAAAACGTCTTATGTTTCCCATTGTTTAGGCTCCTTCAGTAACACCCATGTGATTTCCTCTTTTATGGAATAGCTGTTCTCCAGCTTCAGGTGATGCTCTTTCTCCATTCAACCGTATAAAAGTCGTGTGAGTTTGGATTAGAAGGTCAGCAGCATCTTTCTTTTCCCTCCCCATCCCAGGGACCATGTCTTGGTCTAGTTTGTGACCAAATACAGACTACTGCTTGCTCTTCCCATGCCAAACTTCTGTTTATTTGCATTGGTTTACATTTCTCAATTTCCAGCAGGTGTGACGCTAACGGAATTTGTAACGTGGGATAAGAAGGAGTTTATGAAAGGTCCAAGTTCGGGAATAAGAAACGTGTCATCCCAGCTCAGCAAGGTGGGACTTTGCTCTGCCAGAGCTTAGTTTCTTTTTCGTTCTTTGTATTTTTAAACACACACGGAACGCGTTGCATGGCCCAGCATGGGGCCTGGGCTTCAGCCCTGCCTGTGTGCGAGTGCATTGCTTCGCGTGAGAAACGCATTTGTGACACCTGAAAGTTTGTCCGAGAGTTCCGTAGAGATATTTTGCCTTGGGCAGAAAGCAAGCGAAGAAGATTCTAGCACAAGAAATAACTCATGAACAGCCCAAAAGGGGAACTGTTACAAAGCCGCAGCAGTCACAATGTCTCTGCATATAACGAACGCCTTTTAGTTGAAAGAGTGATTTGCAATATAGCATTAACTGGCAAAATGTGTACACTTGGGCCATAAATTCTCCGTAATGTGAAGCTCTGAACAGTTAGCAAAATTCACCACATCTTTATAAAGTGTGGAAAGTATAGTTAAAGTATATATATGTATTTTCTACAGCACAGTAGTTTCATATGGTTCGATCTACTGCATACAGGCCATTTGCCTGTGATTTAGTGCAATATTTATCCCAGGCATTTCATGTTGGTCTAAGTAAATGAAGTAGTGCTGGCAATCCTTTTCATTATTAATACTGCTAGAAGTAATGATTCTGTATACCAAGTTGCAGGTTTTCAGCGAGCGGATCCCTAGTTAATGTAATGTGTTTGACCTTCACGCTTAGCGGGGTGAGCTCTGATGGCCTATCTGTTGTGTAATTACTTTTTGATTATTATTCACCAACCCTGGTATTGTTTAATGGGCAGATTAGTATCTTGCTTGTGAGCTTTGGTTCATAACCACGGCTCTACTAAACATCGTGCTATTTTGGCCTTAGTGAAATCACCATAGTAACGTTGCAGGGAAAACAGTGTGGCTTATATTTTTATCCTATGCTGAAATATCAGGACTGGCTAATATTTTTCTTACTTTTGTCCATGTTTCATCTTTAACGCTTGTTGGAGGAAGTTGTACCTTTGGCTTCAAGATGGTTGCAGTTTCTCCTGAGGATGTGGTTACAAGTGCTCCATGCAAGATGTTGTGATGCTCGTGGAGCGCGGGCGCGTGTTGTGTACCTGCTCCTCACACCACGCTGCTCTCCGTCCCTTGGGATACTAGCAAGATGAAAGATCGTCCTTGCTTCTAACAACAACTGGTGATCAAATGGCCCAAACTCTGTTTTACGCACAGGCAGTTGAGAAGCTGCAGGATGAAGCTATTTCAGGGTATTGGGTGGAGTATTGGGGTTGTGTTGTGCTGCCCTGGGGCTTTGCTTCCTGCAGAAGGTCTCTGCTCTTCGGGTTCATTGATTAATCTCTATGTTCAAGAGGCATTTGTGTGCTTTGATGGGTGTTTATGAGGGTAAACTTATTTTCCCCTTTTCTTTCAAGACAACTGAGGAATTCAGTTCCCCAGCAGATCTGTGCACTTGGATGGGAATATGACTGTGGTTTTGGCAACGATTGCCGAGCTCTGTCACCTTCAGGTTCAAAAGCATAAGCAGCACAAACCATTCGATTGCATCCAACGCGGCACCCGATGACCAAGAGCATCCTTGTCCGTGGGAGGAGCAGGGCCTGGGATCAGTTAGCGTGTCCCGGTGCTGCAATGGCTGGTGCCCGTGGGTGCTGCCTGCCTTTTCCCCGTGCTGCAGCTGTGGGGCTTCGGCGGGGGTTTCCCTGCTCATTAAAGCACGATCCGTTCTGTTATGTGAAACAAGAGAAAGCTTTGTTCCATAGTACATTGATAAGTTAAACTTTGTGATTCTGAAAATAAGAATTGGGTTGCCAGTGTGTGTTTAAACAAGGGATAAATTATACGTGGTTTTGGCATGCAATTTCACCCCTACTGGTCCAGAAACTCATTACAAAGGTAGGAGTGATCGCTAGCCAAGATTTCCAGCTCCCATTCTCTTTCCAATAAGACTTTATACTATTGCCTTATAATCTTTGGCTGATATCAGCATGTATCATGCCTTAACTGCCACGGCTGATAAAACGTTTGACAGTTTTCTGCATCCCCGTTAAATAAAACCCAGTAAATCATCCGCAGGAACGTCCCTTGGCTGGGTACAGAGCACGTTGTTTTTCAGCCTGAACCTCGCTGAGATGTGAGAGGTGATAATGTGTGTTTCCCAGCCCTGTGCAGCATTACCCCCTCCCTCAGACGTACCAGGGATGGTTTCTAAAGCCCTTTCAGGGGCTGTTGTAGCTCCTAAGGGAGCAGGATCCTCCTGCAGTGATTTTTTCCAGGGAAGCCCAACTGTGTGGGCAACCAGCCGAGTGTGGTGGGAGGCTCCTCCACAAACCTTAATTCCTTCCCAACCCCCCCGGCAAATAGAAATCATCTAATCTACTTGAGTTATTTTGCTTTGATATGGAGAAGAATGTGTTAAATGTGTTCCTTGGACTATGGCTGAATAGTGGGTCAAAAACATGATGGTATTTTTGTTTCTGATCCGAAAAAAAAAAGATTACTCTCTGGGGTATATGCTGAGAGGTGTCATACATACAGCTTCCACAGACAGAGCAGAGCTTTGGCAGGGGTTAGAAATCCCTCTTTGGCTTGATGATTTGTGACCGTGTTGCTGCGTTATTGGGTTGTCAACTTGAAAGAAAAAATACCCCTCTGCTTTCATTTATTATACCTGGAGAAAGGGTCCCAGTTGCTCTCCTTGTTCTTGTCTTGATTCACCTCGATGTGTAACCCCAAAGCACATGGGGAGGGCTGGCTGTGTGCTGGGATCTCTGCTCCCCTCCTAAATGCTTCTGTAAATTATGGTTTCACTTAGCACAAAATGCAAGATGAATCATCGAATCACAGAATGTTTAGGTTGGAAAAGCCCTTTAAGCCCACCCAGCCCAGCCGTTACCCCAGCACTGCCCAGCCCAGCACTGACCCATGTCCCTGGGCACCTCATCTACACGGCTCTGAAACCCCGCCAGGATGGGGACTCCCCCCTCCCTGGGCAGCACATTCCAACGCCGGACAGCCCTTTCTGGGAAGACATTTCCCCTAATGTCCAGTCTAAACCTCCCTGGTTTCTGGCCTCTTCCAGCTGCTTGCTTGCCATTTTTGAGGTATTTACGTGAGAAAATGGACCCCATGTGTTTGAGGGAGAAGGCTAGGATATTGGCAGGGAATATTCCTCATAGAAATTCAGAAAGGGGACAAAAATGGGCCACTCTGAGCTACATTTGGCTTGATTTTTCCTTGTCCTTCTACAGAAAAATGTTATTGGAAGATAAGGGTCCAAAGTCATTATCAAAACCATCTGCCGGCTGTACGTTGGCACAGATGGGCGTTTTGCTTCAGTTCTTGATTAATCAGAGACAGAAGTATGTGTTTCCCTGCTCCTTACGAAGAAAAACTGTCCCGTGGAGAGCAGTAAAGCTTGTTTTGGTGCTTGAAGCAAAACCTCTCCTCTTGGAGTAGCTTGCTTGGTGGTGTGACCAAGGTCAAGGAGGCAAGTGTGGGACGGGACCTGGATGCTGGGTGTCGGGGATGCAGGGGTGATGCAGCTCCTGTCAAAGCAAGTATCTCTGTGAGTTTGTAGTTTGTGTTGAAATAGCTGAATATATAGATAAATAATAGAAATCTACTCAGTTCCTAAGTGCTTAACAGGATATTTACGCATCTTTTCAGTTACAAAACTGGTATTAGGTATTACTCCTTATTGCCTTTCTTTCAATTATTATTATTACCTTTCTTTATGTGTTTTGCTTTGTTGTTTGGGAAATGCAGTTTTAATAGGCTGCTTCAGCAAACAGGTGTCAATTTAGAAATCCTCTACTACCTACCTATATGTATGTATATGTAGTAAACTATATATATAGTACAGTATACCTACTTCTCATTAGTTCCGTTTTTTGGGTTGCCTGCATGAGTTAACATTAGTGAAATCTATCCAGGCAACACAATGAAAGAGGTTCCTTTAGCACAGTATATTCAAAATGAGGTTTAATATCCTGCAGAAAAAAAAAAATGTACCGTACGCAATTTTATTCCCAGGTCACGTTAAGTGCAATTACATTTATGTGGCTCTGAATCAGTTTCCTTAAATATCTGGGCTATATATTTAACTTCCCAATGAAATGGCTTATGCTGTAAATATTGAGGCCATCCAGGGTGATTAAATATTAAAAATGACATTTAAAGAAAGCCCCAGTTGCTGTGTGAGCTGAGCTTTCCCGGCTTTTGGCAAAGTGCAAGCTGATAGCTAAGCTTTGTGGCTGCCCACTGATGCTTGTTTCTGTGGAAAAAAGTGGGAAATCCTCCAAGAAATCCCACCCGTGGGTTATGGGTGGGTGTTGGAGCACCCCCGTGTCCCCAGAAAAAGGGCAACGGCACCTGAGCTTTAATGTCTTCTTACCATTCCCTTGCTCCAACTTCATCTGGCCAAAAATTTCCAGTATCACATCAAATAATTAAAAAAAACGTATCCCAGGAATGGGGGGGAGGATGACCCTATGTTACTGTCAGCTTGCAGGGGGTTTCTCCTGCAGGGGCTTGGGTCATTCAGCCCGTGAGCCTTGCTGTGGGCGTGCCATCAGGTGGTAGATTAACTATACTGAGTTTCCCACCAGCAAACCAGAACCAAACCACCCCAAACCCAACACAGAAATGCTTTCCCCTGACATGTGCTGGCTTCTTGGGCAGGGGGGTGTCTGGATGTCCGAGTAGCCCCTCCCAAAGGTTGTAGCATCTCTGAGGGTGGAGGCACTGCTCCAGCGTGAGAGTTGTAACGAGTCAGGCAGTGGGATCTCTCTGTTATAAAGCACTTCATAAATTCAATCTTATTTTGCATAGCATCTCTCCAACGGCTGGCATGAAACTCCTGAAGAAAATACATATGGAACAACTACAACGGTCCATTCAAATGCTGCAGAAAATGAAGCAGATTTAAGGAGAAGCCTTAAACCAGACTACTCGCTTCAGGTATCGCAAGGTAATTCATTCCCCTACAAGGAGCATGGTAATAAAGACTAAAGCTCTCCTACCCAGGGTTTGACTTCTAGAGGTCAGGACTTTCACGAGGGGAGAAGATGCAGAGTAATAATTCAGGGTGAAGGCTCCTTGCCCGAATACAAAGTCTTTCTATGTGTAATAAAAATGTAGTGCATGCGCAGCCCTTGGCTCTGCAATAATCAGAATTAAAGAGCCTGATGGATACGGTTGATTTTTCAAAACTGGGTTTGTACTGTAGTTTTAGGTTCAACACCTGACCTAAATGCAAAGAGGAGGAGGATGGGGAAGGAGAGGGGTCTGTGTGCGGGGTACGCAGGGTGCGACCCAAGTGAGGGGGTCTTGTGCATGAAGTAGCTGCAGGTGGTGGGAAGGGAGAGGGTTATGGTCCAGCTCAGAATTTTCTCTGTCTTGGCTGTAGGGGTACACCCCAAATCCTACAAGATTTAAGCCTACGTTGGGCCTAAAAGAAAGCTGGGGGGGACTTTTCCAAGGGCAGGGAGTGCCAGGACAAGGGGAAACGGGCTTAAATGGCAAGAGGGAGATTGAGATTGGACATCAGGAAGAAATCCTTCCCACAGAGGGTGGGGAGCACTGGGACAGGTTGCCCAGAGAAGCTGTGGATGCCCCATCCCTGGGAGTGGCCAAGGCCAGGCTGGATGAGGCTTGGAGCAACCTGGTCTGGTGGAAGGTGTCCCTGCCCATGGCAGGGGGTGGGGCTGGGGGGGCTTCAAGGTCCCTTCCAACCCAAACCATTCTGTGATTCTATGAAATCCAGCCTGGGCTTCCTTGGAGACCTGTGCCTGATGGAGCTGTGGGCACAGGCACCAGAAACCCCTGTACTGTACTACCAGGTGACACCAAGCATAACTTTCTTAATTACTCTCTGACGAGGCTTACTCTTTGTCAGTCTTGAAATAAAGTAGTATTAAAAGTCAGGAATTTACGGGATCTGTGTGCCTGTGGGAAGGCTGTAATTACAGGCCATTGATTTAAACGAATATAAATCAGGAGGGAAAAATAAATAAAGTAGCTGTCATCTTTCAGATTGCAGGTGACATGCGTTATATTCGGTTTGGATTTTTTTGGAGGGGCATATAGTCATTCATTTGCTTTAAGTAGAAACGATGCAAATGGGTTGCACACTGATCTTTGTCTGAGTGGGAATGAGCTCCTGACCACATCTCATTTGTTATCCTGCAAAACCCAGAGTGTGTCTGGAGACTCGTCTTCTTGTCTGAAGACAAGTTGCTGCCTCTGCTGTCTGTCACGACTCCAAGGTACTGGTAGTTCCCTTTGTTCAGCACGATAAACCCGTTGTAGTTGTAAAGAAGGAGGCAGTGCATTAAAAGACCTGGGATGTCTTTGCACACCGGTCCTGTAACTGTGTTACACCAAAGCAGTGTGTGAAGAGGACAGAGAAATCTCTGTCTGCCAAAAAAACAACAACAACAAAAACAAACAAACCCAGCTAAAAACCCACCCCAAACATACAAATGGCATCTGTCATGCTGTCACAGAAGCCATGTACCAAACCTGAAAATAACCCAACACAGCTAAAATTCTGAAATAAACTTTACAAACCATAGGACAGGATAAAAAAAATTTTATTTCCTTCCATGTGGGTGTTGAAATTCAATACAACTGGTCTCATATTAGTGGCTTAAGTGACATACAGGGAATGCATGCTAATTTTAACTTTCCATCTGAAAACATCACTAGTGAAGTCGTGAAGTGTCCTCATCATACTTTATTTCAATAGGAAGGTACTTGAGGCTTTTGGAAACTTCAGCTTTGAAAAGACATTTGCAGAGTGGCTAAAAACCATTTACTGCATCAGTATTAATGTGCATGTTGGATTTAGGGTTTGGAGCTGGAGGTGCAGAGGAATTCTCCTCGGCATGTCTGTGACATTTGTGACAACCCGGTATGCCCCCAGATGTCAACAAACACGAATGTGTGTCCTCTTCAGTGGATTTCTATCAGGGACAGTCATGAAGATGGATTTTTCTCGACCCAACAAATATTTTTCTCAAAGCCCCTGACATGTTTGGACTCAGCAGGTGAGTTGCCACTTAAATTTATCCACTAATGGTCTTGGGAGAGACTTTTGTAACAGAAGTCAGTATCTGAGATTAGTGAGAGGGTTTGTTTAGGTTCCTGTTGGGTGCCGGATTGCTTTCCAGCTGGGAGCAGATACTCAGTTTTGGCCTGGATCTTGCACTGGAATATAGGGCTGCCTACAGCTCCTGCTGTTTTTTCTTTATTATTTTTTTCCCCTGGTATTTAATTCATTTAGCCACTCACAAATGTTGCAAACACAATTTTTCATACATTTTTCTAGCAAATGATCTTTACATCTGCGAGAGAACTGTGGGCTCTTTCTGTTTCTGCTGAGGCTGTGCTGAACCCTACTCACTCTGCATCTCCAACACTTCCCAAAGCTGGAGACAGTATTTCAAGAGCCTGCTCTGGAGTTAACCATTTCTTTTGGTTGCTCTAGCAGATCAGCCAGGTCTGCGTACAGCTGTGGTGATGTAAGATAATTTAAAGGTGATTAAACACTTTCCGGCTCCCCAGAGCGAAGGGCAAGATGGGACATCACAGCTAACTAATTGGTCCAGGGTTCTATAGGAAATCTGTGCTATCGTAGGTACTTGAACCCGTGTATGAGGCAAGTGTCGTATAATTGCATCTTCAGCAGGCTGTGGATAAATCTGTTGCTCAGCTGTCAATGGGATAATGACTTGCTTGTTCCCTGCTCTCTTTAGAGAGCAGGATTCGATATATGTGTTACTATGACCACAAAAGCACTGGAAAAGACTGCTGCTTCTTGTCTCCCCTCGTTGCGGCTACGATGCTTTGAAGGTGGAAATATTCTATTGCACGTCCTCCAAATGATAGGAGGAGTTTTACCTCCTGGTAGTAAGGTGCCGTAGAGCTGGTGGACTGACTGTGGCTGTAGGAAGCCCTAGCACATAACCTGATTTTAATGAGAAAGCATCAGTGGAAGAGTCATTAATTTGTCGGTGTCGAGAGGCTCTGCCACGTCTGTTGGCAGCAGCAACGTGGCGCGTGTGGTTTCCCCCTGCGCAAGGGCTGGAAGTTGATGTAGGCTTGTCATAGCCGTGCTTTTAGGAAGACTGTAATGGAAAAGGGAACAGATGTTGTGACTAATTGTCTTTTTTTGTTCATTTAAGCTTCTCAACTCAAATGTCAAAGTATTAAAATCTCAGTCCAGAAAGTTACAGTAAGAAAATTGAGCTCGTAAGCAAAATTTTTGCTTTGGCTGCTGCTACGTGTATTTCTCTGCAACTCGTTTGTTTTTTTTTTCTCTTATGGGACTTGAATTCCACATCTTAACTCTGTTAAAAGAACATCCAAATACGACGTGCCCTTGAGTTAACCGGCACCATCATGTCCCCCCAGAGCATGTAAGTAGATTGTACCTACTGCAAGCTTCCACGGGGAGGTCAGGCTCAGGTGAGGGGCTCAGTGTTGAGTTTTCCTGAGCGACAAATGAGCTGGGTGGGTATATCTGAACATCTCCTGCCCTGAAGGCCCCCTCTGCGCTGCGTGCAGGCAGCTCATCAAACAGAATACGTCAGAGTGTTTACTGAGCTGCTGGGTCCTTTCTGCAGTTGGCTGGAGAGACCATTTTGCAGTTTGTCCCTGAGACAGGGAAGGGGTGGTACCAACCTGCTTCTCCTGCACCCACCGCCTCATTTTTCCCATCCCAAGGGGGCAGCCAAATGCTGCGTTTTTGGGATAACTTTCTTCTATTTGTGCATTTTTATTTGAAAACTTGGTATAAAGTTATGCTTGCAAGTTTGTACTTTCTGGGATTGCAGTACAAGGGAAAACCTGGTGGTTATGAATACGCAGGGAAGGGACATGAACCATTCAAGGTGAATTCTGCAAGAAGCCACCAAAATCTTGGAGCTGGGGAGCATGGTGGAGCCCATGAGCCCTCCCTGCACGGCTAGAAGGCACCTGCAAGATGTTTTTTATTTACTCACCCTTTCTTTCTGTAGTGTGTGTGGTTTTCTGCTCTCTTCAGCCCCCCACTCCCCTCTGGACGAGCCCATAAGGTGGTCACATGTGAGCCAGCCTCGTGGTTCGCTTTGCTAGCTGCAAAGGGCACTGACGAGTTTCATTGCAAACCACCGGCGTGGCCTAATTAGCCCCAACCTAGTAAAGCAACGTTTTGACACGCTGGGAAGCAAGCATCGTTTTTGTGCAGTGAGACATGTTTGTGATAGAAAAACTGTTCTTTTGCTTGGTCTGCATGCTCTGCAGAAATAAATTTGATCATCAGTTTTAACCAGGGCTTACTTACTGACACTTTTCTTCTGCCATTCACTCCCCTTCCACTCCTTGGTACCATTAAAGAAGAGGCTAAATAGCATCCACCTCTCCCCAAATCTGTGGATATCACCTTTGCCCTGGTGCCAGCCACCCTATCAGCCCGGCACAGCGGTCCCTGGCTCCTGCCTGCAGGCAAGAGCTATCAATTAACTTGCTGCCGTTAAATAAGCACACCCAAGAAGGAAAATGCCAGCTGTATTTTAATAAATGCACTTGAGTAACTGCTTTTGGTAACACTGAGATATATAATTGCTTTTTTTCTTATAAGGGTCTGTGATACTGCAGATCCGCCTCTGTGATACTGCAGAATCTCCTGGGGTTGTTAATACAGTGTAAAGACAAAACTGAGCTGGGTAGTAGTATTTAAAATAATCCAAACACTGCTATTTTACATATGGAGTTGCCTCTGGCTTTGTTCCAGTATAAATCTACCTGGCTATTAAATCTGCCATGACTGATGCGGTCCTTATTTTTCAAGGATGCATTAAGGGAACTGTGATTGAAAGATGACATAAAAATTATGAGGTGTTACTGCTGAGATATCTCTGATTATAGCTGCCTTTTACATCTTCTGTAAATTCCTGTGTTTGCTCTGTTATTTCCCTGCAAGGGTTTGTAAGTATTAAATTAATTTGGCAGTGTGAGGTTCTAAGAAAGAGGAGATATTCACGTGCCAAGAAAAACCGTAAACACAACGTTATCTGAACTTCATCTCCCCCCAGAAGCCTGGTTCCTGCAGTAGGTGAGTGGCTCGAGGAAAGGACCTAATTCAGGATACAGCTGTGGGGCTGTTGACTGATTGCAAGAGGAGGCATTACAGCAGAAATGGATTTGCTTTAGTTAAAGTTAGTTTTTCCTTCTGTGCTTTCCCTGAAAATCTAGTGTTTATCCATAGGGCATTGCACAATATGCTATATATATAACATATGTATAAAGTGTGTGTGTATATGCACACGTACCTCATTTGTTAGCTACTTCTGGCTTCCCTCTGATGGCTGTGATGTGGAGCAGCACCAGGAGGGTTTTAGTGTGTTTAAGATGCAAAGAACCATGGAATGGTTTGGGTGGGAAGGGACTAAATGATGGAAATCCCTCAGGTGTTTATGTGGCTTTCTGAATCCAGGACTGTTGCAGCCTGTTTCAGAAGGGTGACATCAAGTAAGCGGTGAAGGTCAGAACTGTGGAATTGGAAAAAAAAGGTGAGCACAGCATCTGGTTTGCTTTCTGCTGCAGCACAAGACTTCACCTCTGCCTTGCTATATCGCTCTTAAGAGAGATTATCATTAGAATCTGGCACTGACTCAACTGGAGTACATCTGTGTGGTGTAAAATCTAATCTGTATCTGAGTGTGAAAGACTTGGATCAGGTGACTGCCCGGTTCCTGGGTTTAAAAGAAGAAGAAAAAAGGAAATCTATAGAAACAATGTTAAATAAACCCCTTTTTCAGTGCAAAGAAGGGATGGAGGTCACTGCAGCAGTTCGGTGAGTGACCAGGAAGGAGCAGCAGCTGGGTCCCCAGTGCTGCCTGCTGCCATGGCTCCTGTTTACCCTTGCACCCTGGGAATCAGCTTGGGAATGGCAGAGTTGTTGTAAACCACCTTTTCCCCACTGCTGGTGCATGTAGAAATACACCCTGCTCTGGAAATCCCTTCCCAGGGCTGGATGGCCGTGGCTGCGGGAGGGGGGCTTGGGCTGGAGAGGGATGACCAAACCCCAGCAACTGACAGATGAATACAGCAAACGGAATGCTTTTGATGAGATATAGGACAGAAACAGAATGGATCATTAACTAGTGTATATTTGAATAACCTGCATTTTATTGGCTTTGCACATTTTATTTAGCAGAAATTCTTCTTACAATTAGGAAACTAACTGGTTTATTAACTGTGAATATAAATTCTTACATTGCCGGATCCAGCATTCGTACATAATTCAATGAATTATTATTTTGAATGAAGAATTATTGCCTGAAGAAGAAAAGAAGTTATTTTTTTTGCTGATCATAATTCCAGGACTTGGGTATTTGGGATCAACAGTGTTTGCTTTACAGTGTCAGAGCTGCCAGCTTCTGAGTTGTGTGCCTACAGGAACATGAATGTCACAATATTGAAATGAAAAATTCCTCTTTTTAGATACTGCAGATTTTTTTCTGTAAGTAATATTTTTTCCAGTCATCTCAATTCAAGTGTATTAAATACAGTCCAAGAAGATACTGTGCTTCTGCATAATAACAGTCAGAAGAAGCTAACATGCTCACAACTGTTTTTTCCAGCCGAAATAAACCTGAATTTTGTGGATACAGAAAGTTATGAACTTGATGCGTGCAATGAGGCAGAATGCTGTTTTTTTTAGGTGCTTACTCATAAAGTGGTTGAAAACAAGAAATGATGGATGAACAGTACTGGTTTTGAATAAATATTTTTCCGTTTCCCTCCCTAATTCTTGACTTACTGCAAAATTTCTTGTTACGAAGATTAGGTCATTAATTATATATATATAAAAAAAATCCCATTGCATGTCCTGTCTTTAAAGAAGAAACCTGTGGAAATGTAAAAGCTTAATGGTTTTAATTTTCACCATGACTTTAACACTTCATGGAAGACTTGCTTTTTGTCACCACAGGGCAGCCCATCCTTTGCATTAGAGGAGTGCAGCCAACTGTCGTCTCTATTTAAAGTTGGGAGCTGCTGCCGTTAAACAGCTACTTTAACGTGGTCCATGCTTTGCACAGATGTGTTACTGGTGTCTTCTTTATCCCATTGGTTAGGAAAGATGAGCTGGGTTGGTGAGAGGCGTGATCTCTGCAGGTTGTGCCAGGTGTGATGGGATCCTGGGAAGTCACTCGAGAAGCCAGAGGTTCATCCAAACCATTGGCTCCAACAAGACCGTGCTCATGCATGTGAGAAAGGCTTGTGGGCATGCAGGAAACGATCCGGTATGTGGTTGAAGCATGGCATCCATGCTCTTTGCACCAAGCAATGCTGCTCTGTGTGCTCCGCCTTGTCTCTGAACCCAGCACTTGTTGAACCCAGCACTTGTTGAGACAAGTAGTTTGTCTGCCATCAATTAAAAGACATCCAGAGGGACCTGGGCAGGCTGGAGAGGTGGGACTGTGCCAGCCTCATGGAGTTCAACAAGGCCAAGTGCAAGGGCCTGCACACGGGTCAGGGCGATCCCAAGCACAGGGACAGGCTGGGTGGAGAATGGATGGAGAGCAGCCCTGAGGAGAAGGACTTGGGGGTGCTGGGGGTGAGAAGCTGGTCATGAGCCAGCTGTGTGCGCTGGCAGCCCAGAAAGCCAACTGTATCCTGGGCTGTATCAGGAGAAGTGTGGCCAGCTGGTCGAGGGAGGGGATTCTCCCTCTCTGCTC
Source organism: Eurypyga helias (assembly GCF_000690775.1). Lineage (NCBI taxonomy): Eukaryota > Metazoa > Chordata > Aves > Eurypygiformes > Eurypygidae > Eurypyga > Eurypyga helias. The sequence goes on from NW_010236415.1 coordinate 46,038, forward strand.
TGGTGAGATCCCACCTGGAGTACTGCATCCAGTTCTGGAGCCCTCAACATAAGAAGAGTATTGACCAGTTGGAGTGAGTACAGAGGAGGTCACAGAGGTGATCCAAGGGATGGAGCCCCTCTCCTGCAAAGAAAGGCTGAGAGAATTGAGCTTGTTCAGCCTGGAGAAGAGAAGGCTCTGGGGAGACGTTATTGCACCTTTCAGTGCCTGAGGGGGAGGCCTTAAAACAAAGCCAGGGGATGGGGAATGGCTTTTTACAAGGGCAGGGAGTGACAGGACAAGGGACAACAGGTTTAAACTGAAAGTGGGAGTTTGAGATTGGACATCCAGAAGAAATTCTTCCCAGAGAGGGTGGGGAGGCACTGGGACAGGCTGCCCAGAGAAGCTGTGGATGCCCCATCCCTGGGAGTGTCCAAGGCTGGGCTGGATGAGGCTTGGAGCAACCTGGGCTGGTGGAAGGTGTCCCTGTCCATGGCAGGGGGTGGGGCTGAGGGGGCTTTAAGGTCCCTCCCAACCCAAACCATTCTGTGATTCTGTGACACCTTTGAAGAGGTGTCTTCAGTGCCATGAACCAATAAATGTCATGTGGGATATAGCGCTGATCAACAGGATGCTCTTGGTAGGAACAATGTGCCTGTTTTGGCATCAGTTTCAGGAGGTCTGTCCCCGTGCAAACAGTCTCTGGCATTTTCTCCTTCACTAGTAAGGACAGAAGTTTCCATTTGAAGCTCCCTAGGACTCCACAAGCTTTAATGCACATTAAAAATGCATACTTTTTAGATTTCTGCTTCATCACCTTGTCAGCTGCTATTGAGCTGCCATGGGGAAGGGGAGGGCTGGTTTTGCCGCACGTCAAGCAGTCGACTAAAAATGCCTCGGCTCTGCAGGGGGTGCTCTGAATGAAGGCTTTACAGCGCTAATCGCTTCGGGAGGGAAGAGTGAATACTCTTCAGCTGGGAGGGAAAATTCTAAATAGAGATATCAGAACAAACACATTTTTGATGACAGTGGCTTTAAGACCCCTTAGAGGTGAGAGATCCAAGTCATGATAGGGTGCACCTCGTCTCTGAAGTTAATTGAAGAGCAAATGAGAGGGAAGGCTAATATCTGTGGAGTTGTATTGTTTCTGAATTCCTGGAAAATATGTAGCACTGTCTTAATAGTGAGCTTCCAAAAAACCTGAAAGGATTAGATTGAGGGAGAGAGAAGAGATAAGAACGATTAGATGGCTGAGCAGCCCAGTGGAGGGGGTAATTGCTCACTATAATTGAGGAGGAAGATCAAAAGAACTTGACACGAATGCTTGACTTAAAACAGTGGGAGGAATTATGAAGAGACTTCAGAAAAGGTAATTAATAAGGGGAAAAAAAAATTGTCTGTTTTGTAGCTGGAAGAAGTCATTTAGACATTGAGCTGGTCTAAAAGCCTTCTATACTTTATCCTATAGAAAGGTAATTCATCATCCCTCCAGTCATACATGAGAATTTGATGTAGGGCGCTCGGGCTGCTTGCTCTTTGGCAGAGGAGCAAACCACGTTTCATGTTGCATCAGCTTATGAGAGACCATGGCAAACGACATGCAAACTACTAAATTAGTAGTTCTACCCCAATACTTAATGGACCAAAATTATAGAATTGGGTAGTTTTGAAGATAAAAAAACCAGCATTATAAAAAGGTGGGAGAGAGAAAGGTTGGAAAGGGTGATACAGGGGGATGAAAACTCTTGTTGACATTTTTGAGCTGTGGAACTGCCCCGTGAGAGCAACATATGCTAAATTAAAGTCTAAAGACTGACGTGCTTGCTTATGTTGAGTAAGCACTTTGATCCTGTTGATTTTAGTGTACTAATCTATGTTCATGGTATTTTACTCCTTGAGGTACTTAAAATCCCTGGTTTCAGTGACTCACTTGAGGAGTAATCCTGCTTTACTGAGGAGAAGTATCAGAAAACAGCAAGGCTGTTTATGTAAATTCAGGCGGTATTGTGTTTCTGTCCTTTACCAATGGCTTTGGTGTTACTTATAACTCAGGAGAGGTTTAAGGATTCATTTTCACTAGGGCAGAATGTATCACTGACTCCCTTATAAGACAAATTAGATCAGAGGCTTGCAGAATAATGGTTTCACACTAGCTGTCCAAATGTAAAAGCCCCGTGACTGGTACGGAGTGTGTGACGGTGTGCTGGTTTTGGCTGGGATAGTGTTAATTTTCTTCATGGTAGCTAGTATGAGGCTATGTTTTGGATTTGTGCTGAGAAGAATGTTGATAACAGTGACATTTTAGTTGTTGCCAAGCGATGCTTACAGTAAGCCAATGACTTTTTCAGTTTCTCATACTGCCGTTTCCCCAGCTTCTCTACAAGAAGCTGGGAGGAGGCACAGCCAGGACAGCTGACCCAAACTGACCAGAGGGACATTTCAGACAGCAAAGAACTTGCTGTCTTTGAACTCCTTGTCTTTGTCATGCCTTCCTGACTGATGGCACGTCTTCAACTCCATAGGTTTGCACCACCGTGGACTGCACTCCTATTTCTGTGTGCTGAGGAGCAGAGATGGCATCAGATCACTCAGTCTTCTGCCATGTCTCTGCCCAACTCTGACTGTAGGGTTTCCTGAACAGTTTTCTGACAGCAGTGAGAAAGTCAGTGAGATATGCCCTGCATCCTATATATGTGTAGACATACACCTACACAGAGAATTCACGATAAGAGCCTGGTATGTATGTAGATGTGTGTGTATATGCCTATATATATATATACACAAATATAAATCAGAAGTCATCCTTGAAAATCACTTGTGTTCCCTCTTGGCAGGGCTTCTGTTCCACTTTTTTCTCTGTTCAGTCTTTTTTCCCAAAGCAGCCACCACGCCGTGAGTTCTTTTGGAGATGAGCATTGCACTTTGGGCTGGGTGGGAGGGCAGTGAGAGTCTTGTGTAGGACTCCTTCTGGATGTGACAATCAAAGGAATATGTAGCTTTTCATTTCCCAGGAAAGAATTTATGCACATTGTTTGGAAGACAAAGACAGATCAGTAGATTGTGTGTGATGGTGGGATTTGAGATCATGGCTTGACTCTGGGCACTACTTTTCTTTTTTTTTTTTTTTTAATGTTGTATCAGAAGCAGTGGTTGTCTGCAGTCCTGGTACAGAGCTGGAGGGTCGTGGCTACATCTGCATCTGTTCCCTTCTGCAGAGGATAAAGCACAAGACTGCTAATAAGAAGCTATATCACTCGCTTTTTTAGCTCCGGCACACCCCTTTCCAAAAGGCCTGTAATGCTTAACCAGATCTTACTTGCATTTCTTCTGCTGTGGCAGAGTGGACAAGCCGGTGCTCAACCCCCGAGTGATTGGTGTTTTGGGAACAGGTCAGGGTAGGCAGCGGGCACTTCCCAAACTGTTGCCCCAAGACCTCCCTGTACTGGAGGGGAGACAGTGCTCGGAGCGAGGAGCTGCCGTACGTGTCCTGGCACACCTCAACGTGCACAGGGCACTATGTCACCTGCCTTCCTCCATCCCTTTGGATTTAATTCCTGCACAGCAGCAAGACCAGGGCTGCATTACAAACATTTAAAATTGAGAAAAATGTTGCCACATGCGTATGTATTTTTAGTAGGGGGTTGAGTTCACTTTTTGGGGTAGAAATGGGTTTCCTACCCACGGTTTCTGTGCTGTGCTTGACTCAAATGCCCTGACTGGCACCTGCAGTTATAGCATCCTCAGCTGACAGCAGGAGACCATTTGCATGTTTTGCTCTCATTCCTTGCATTTCGTGTCTGGAAAGCAGATAATTTTCTGGGAGACGGTAAGTGGCACTGAGAACAGCAGAATAAGGAGTCTAGGGGCAGGTTGTGTCTGTTTGCAGGAAAAAATTAATAAATGATGTGTCAGGATGGAGTAGTGTGAACATAAGTCTCTTTTGATCTTCACCGCTGGCTTACGAATCATGTGAATTTAAACAGATTTGATTATACCTCAATCTATTAGCGATACATACTGTCATTACAGGTCTTTTGCATTTCTGCTTGTAAAGCCCTATTTAACATACAACAGTCAAACTGTCATCAGTCAGCCAGAGATTTATTGTTCAGGCTGCTGTTCATCACGTGCCTTATTTCTTCCCAGACACTTCTAGGTTTGTATATGAACCTTTATCGTTCGTTAATGAGGGTTGTGGGGATTTGCAAAAGTGAGATCGAGTTCACCTTGGCATTGATGAAATGTCAGTAGCGATAAATACAGCACTTGCTTTGCAGTGGAGGAGAGGTCATTTCCTTAATGAGTTAACATAGAAAGGTAACGAAGAAGCTATCACAATTGTCTTTGATACATGCATGAACTTGTTATTTAACTTTGTTTCCGTACGTTATCATCCATGGTGATTTCTGTTCCGAGGCACCCACAAGCGTGTTAATGCGACCCAATTCCCAGCTGTCTGCTTCTATGGAATGAAGTGACTATTTTCAGATGTAGCCTTCCACTTAAATTCTATCAATATCTGGTGTAACTATAGATTACCCTTTATTTGGTATATAATCTTCAGCCTGTTCTCTGGGGTACTTGAATCACGTAGTAGATTTTGAAAACAATTCAGTATTGCCGTAGATGCTAGACGATGTCGGTCTTCGTGTTTGACTTTGGAGGGACTTTGTCACATCGTCTGTGGCTCTCATCCACATCCTCACAATAGATGATTTCATATATAGTTTTGTGAGGGATTGTTCAACAGTACAGGCACAGCAGGCTGGACTGATGGTGAAATGATAAAACAGTCCTCAGAATGAAAATAATAACAATAAAAAAAATAACCCGGGACTCCATAAAGAAGTGGTTGTACAGAGAAAGGGCAGATTCCTCACTGTAAATATTGGAGCTGGTAGAAAATCAAGAATATAGTGAGTAATATGCCAACTGTGAATTTTAAACAGGGCTTTAACTAGTTGGCATTCACTCTCAGTGTCTGCTCAGTGTACAGAAGTGGTGGAGGTTGAAGGAGAGGCTGAGTATGGCTTGGAGCAGGTCCCTGCCAGGCCAGGGGCTGGGGGCCAAGGTGGCTGGCCTGGGAGGTTCCTGTCTGCTCAGGAACTAATTTTTGGGGTAGTCATGGGGGCATGTGCTGTAAAAAGTTAGCATTTTAGAATAAACATGAAAATCTGTGGCTATAACTTCAGTTAGGCTTTAGGGGTCTGTTTTGATTCAAACTGCTGCTGAGTAGAGAATTTGTTCGATAAAGTGGCCAAAATCCTGGTGAGGATGAGCCTGAAGAAAGCTCAGCTGCAGATCCACATCCATGTTGGCAGCAGCGGCCTCACCTCGAGTGAGTTGTGATGTCTTTTCCCGTAGTTTGGAAGCTGAGCTGGCTGCATCGTCCATACCGTGCTGCGATAACGTGCGATGTGTGCAGCAAAGCTACGCTTGCATTTTGGACTACTGCTGTTAAGTGCTGCTGGAGGTTTATTACCATTTAAAATAGCAGTCGGATGAATGATGAGTTTATCTGGGGGTTTGCTGTATACTCCCGGGGATGGAGAAGTATCTTGGTGCAGTGCAGCTGCAGGGCTGCACAACAGCTTTTGTCCCAGGACGTTTCACGCTACATTGTGAGGCACAACCCACCGCGCGTCCTCCTCGGTGCGTGACTTACTGAAATTCACTTGGCAAAGGGAGCCAAGGAGTAAGTTCCATTAAGATGGACAGGAAAGACAATTAGAGACACTGGCTGTGAACTCCTGTTAATTTGTGGGGGTGTATTAATTTCCACGTTTAGTGCTGTGGCTTATCCTACTTCATTCTCCCCGTGGCACCAAGGAGCGAGAGCGTGATCCACAGCCTGCCTGATGTCCCAGCCCGGGGGGCGCGAGGGCAACAGCGAGCCTTGCTGAGGGGCTTGTCTGCTGGGGGACCCTCAGCATGGTCACCGGTCGTACTGGGCGCAGGGCTGGTGTCCAGCTGAGATCTGCGGCGATGATACGTCTTAGCAAAACGCAGTGGGTTTTGGCAGCGCAGCACCGGAGCGCGGAGGAGCGCGTGCATCGTGCAGCCCGCTGCTTTGCCTGGCGGAAGCTGCTTAACGGCGGGTTACAACTGGGGATCTGGAGGTTAGTTCAAGAAATCAAAAGAGGCTCAGGGCGATGTCGTAACGTGAGATTATTACATGTTGTTGAACGTGGAGCCAGACTTGGATTAGAAAAGATGTTACCACAGCTGAAAAAAAATGGCTTATCAGTATTTTTCTAAATTGGAACAGAAATTGCAAATTCTCCCCAGGTGACATTTAATTTACATAAAAAGTAATAAATTAAAAGTTTGCTCATCTATTATTCCGCAAAAGAAGGTGCAGTGCATTGCTGGCGTTGGGCTTTGCTCTGACTGTATGACTGAACTTGTTCCTCGTGTGACGTAAACCCGCTCACGAGCGGCCAGAAACTTTCCCTGCGCTGCGCGGAGCTGCAGCCCTGGGGCAGGGGGCTTTGCTTGGAAGGGGACCCCACTGTGAGCCCTTCACGGCTGAAGGGCTGAACCCCTGTGCAGAGGTGCTATGTCTTTAGAGGTTTATGTGCAATTCCAAATGCCCTGTTTTCACCCAGCTGAAATGAGGGTTTTCTGTTTTTAGCCCATCGCGTCGTATGTAGTAGCAGATTGCCTCTAGGAAAAGCTCAGTGCTGTGATGGGAAAGCAGGCTCTCGCATTAATCCAGACTGATCTATACGGATTAATGTATTGATTTTAGCCTTAGATAACGGGAGAGTTTCTTGCGGGGTGATGGGGATGAAGAGGCGTACAGACGCTGGTGATGCAAAGGTCTTTGTTCAGTTTGCTAAAACTCGTTACAGTGAGTCTTGCATAATCTGGTATTATGCAATTTCATTAAGAAGAAAAGTTGAATATATCTAAGGGTGGTTCCTATAATTACTGAATTTCTTTGAAAACTCAATTAAGAAGCCATCTGGCCTGGGGATTTTATTGACCTGTCACTGGCTAATTATGTTGAAAATTTAATCTTTTATGATTATCATTAGTGACTGCCCGTGCTTTGAAATACCCTTTTTGTCTCCAAGTGTTGCCATCTTTAAATTTCAGAAAGTAATGAGGGGAGTGTTTTTATAACATTAGAGGAAATGTTCTCTTAAGAGTGAAATCCAATATATTATAAATATAATTGAAATGCGCAGCCGTCAGGAAATGCAAAAGCATGTTTTTAGAGCCCTAATTCAGTAAACACATGGAAGGGCTTGAATATGTATGCCCTTTCCCATAAAAATACCATGAGACTGTGGGGTTTGGGGTTGTAATTTCTGTGCTTGGACAGACGGCGATGTCCCGTGTCCTTCACCTCTCAGTGTCCCTTCTTCACGCAGAGCATGTCCCAGGTCCTGCAGGTGTCCGCAGGCTGGAAATGAGCCAAACTTGTAGACTGGTGTTTTTGGGAAAAATACTCTTGGACTGTGGTTGTCATCTTGGTTTTGTTGCATGTCTGCGTGCTGCCGGTGCTTCCCTGTAGCTGCCAAGTCCCTGGTGCGCTGAGCAGCACTGGCCATGTGGGCAGTGGCAGAATAATGGATTGGGAATAATGAATCTCTATGTGACGTATGAATGGAAATTCAAAGTATTCTGAATTTTAAGTGATGGCTGGGAGATGCCCAGCCTGTCTGTTCTGCTGGAGCAACAGCCCAGGGATGCTGGAAGGGTGTTCTGGGACACCCTTCTGTTCCTTGATCTGGGTTATGTCTGTGAGCTCCAAACACCCCTTTGGCTGTAGCCTAAACATGGGCATCAAATGCAGCACATGCCTGGGGAGAACCCAGGCGTGAGTCTCCCTGCCTGTCCCACGTATCCATCCAGGCAGTGTTCCTGGGCCACTACGGAGGGTTTTGGCTTTGGGCAGGCTGAGTCCAACCTGTCCCCATCAGTCACCCAGAGACAGCGTTTCCTTTCTGGAACACCCCCTGTCAAACTCCATCCCCCTTTTTTCTCCTTTGGCTCTGATGATTTCCCATCCTGCCCTTGCATCCCGCAAAGAGTTCTTCCATCATCTTACTATTAATTATGGATAGTATGACAACTTTCTTGAGTGTAAACCAATTAAAATAAATTACATTCCAGTGGGCATTAGGGCATATCACTTTCATTTTCCACACAGCTTGCTAGTGGGAGCTCCTTCCTCCTTGGGGAATTTCTCTGCCTGTCTTGCATGGACACCTTCCTGTGGCATTGTTTTACGTGGAATATTTCCAGTATTGGTTATTTCTTAGCACACGCCTTCTCGCTGCTGCCATCATTTTGGAAGCCACATGGATATGAGCTGATAACCATCACTGCAGACCCTGGGACCGCCTGGGTGATAGAGGAATTTTTTTATGTTGGGTCCTCCACAAACAGGTGGGTTTTGGCAAATTAAGTACTGTAAGGAAAAGGTTTTCTGTTACGTCCCACTTACTCCTATCAATCAGGACAGACACTTCTGTATAAGCAATAATTTATCAAAGGAAAGTACTGTGCTAATCTAATATCATTTGGTAAACCCATGTTGCCTTATATCCCGTTTTCCAGGTGTTCTTGCCTTTTAAAATCCCTTTTGAAGTCTCGCTTACGTTTGAGGTCAGACTAACAGGTCCCACTCTCCCTCCATGGCTTAAATATAAATGATGCGTTAGGAATTCTTCAGTGAAATATGTGAAAAACCTCAGTTTACCAGGTTAACAGTATGAGTTCTGGGTTTGTTTTGCGATATATTGGATTAAAAAAATGTTTACCTATTAATGACTTATTATCCACTGGAGTCCTTTAATATGAATTGCTATTACCAAAGTAGTACTATTTTATCTGGGTTTACAGTTAGCCTTCCTCCACTGGCTCCTTAGTGCAGCTAATTTAGCAAAATTGCATTTAAATGAGTCCCTGATGAGAGACCCAGAGTTCACATTTTTCTTTTAATAGACATGTTAGTCTTCCTGCATGCTTAAATTCCATAAATGGCTCTTTACTCTTCACATGCAAGACAGCTATTATATATCAGCCAGAGCATTATATTCCTGGCCTCACCTTGGGGAATTACCGAGTAGTCATGGCGCTTCTTTGAGCTGAAAGACAGACTTTTTAAATTGGATAATTTATATTTATATAGTGGTCGTTGTCCTTTATCAGAGAAGTCTTGTAAAAAAGCTTCTTTCAACAAAGTTAATTTCAAAAAATAAATTAATTCAATACAAATAAGATTATGTCTTTCTTCAGGCTGACGACTTTGAAAGTTAAATTGTTTTAATTTTGGGCTTGCTGTGGGCAGCCTATTACATAGTCCTGTGAAATCCCACAGTTGATGTGTGAAATACTTTAACTGGTGAAAATAAGGGGATGATGCAGGGCTTCTCTCCCCTTCAACCGGTTTGACTTCTGTGAACATAACTTTCTGACTAGGGATGAAAAAACACGTGAGCACAGTGGGTAAACCTGTCCTTTCTCTTTAGGCAGGGTAGCAGTAGGTAGAAAAGCCAGCTAGAATAAAAGGAATGAGCCCACAAAGTCCTCTGTAGGGTTTTGCACCGTTTCATGTGTAAGAGGAGCATCTGCTCTGCAGGCGTGCTGATTTTAATAGCAAAAGTTGTAAATCAAATTAAAATATTCCTCTTATCCCTGTCTGACCAGTGGAAGTCTGCAGTGGCTCTTTGGTGTTGGGAGGAAGAAAACTTGCTTTTCTCTAGTGGATTTCTACCCATGGCAGTTGGAGCTGGGGTTTGTGCTTTGCAGGCTGGAATATTTTCTAGGAGTTCAGTGCAATGATCACAGTGTGAACCCAAAGTCGGACCCTGAACCAGCCCCACGTCTGCTATGAGAACCAGCCATTGCTGATACAGCCTTAACTCTCTGTACTTAGAATACAAAGAATGGGGGTTTGTTCTGATATCCAGGTGCAGGCCCTGTGTTTCTTGCAGCTGTCTATAGAAACATGTGGAGGAATTTGCCTTTTATATGTGAAGAAAAGAAATATTAAGGCAGTTGCCACCCTGTTTGCAAGAGGAGGGGGCTTTGCATCCTTACAGGACTTTTTTTCAGGTGGTTCTTGGCAGAGACAAAATGATCTAAAGGTGGCACACTCTTTTGAATTTTCTACCTGAAGTAGCTAACATTGAATTTAGTAAAAAAAAAAAAAGAATTAATAATGTCAAGGGATCAAGGGAAATACTTTATGAATTCCTATGAATTTTGGTTGGATGTATCCATTTGGGAAAAGTTCTACACAAAGAAGTTTCATCCTGGTATTTCAAAGGAGAGCATTGATTTATTTTATTTTTCCTATTCCAAATTGTTTTATTTCTAGTGTAACAATCCTATATATTAAGGGCTGGTATTGATCACAGGCGTCTCGTGAACCATGTTAAATTGGCTTTGGCAGATGGTGATGTCTGTATGAAAAGAAAATACAGCAACATCCTGCTGCAAAGAGGGACTTTGCTGTCGTTGCCTTTCCTGCCGGGTGGGTTTCTGTGACAGCCTCCGGTGACCCTTTTATGGTTTAAGTTACATGTTGCCACCAGAACAATTTGTTTGCAAAGCGGGTGCCTGCTGCTGTGCCCAGATTTTCGCTGCACTGTGAAGCTGGTGCCGATTCCCGCAGCGCACCAAGTCGTGTTTGCAGGGTACACACTCTCCCATTTGGCATGTGCTCCCAGGGAATGCAGATAAATGTCCCCTGCTCCTTATTTTGGGGGTTTCCTATATGTCTTGAATACCATGCTGGCAGCAGGTATCCTTTCCATGGGGCACCCTTTGGATGCAGGTCCCCCCGATGCCATCCAGGCTCCCGCAGCAGCTCATCAGTCAGGTCCAGGCGTAATTAGTGATAATCCAAGGTTTTACTTTGTTTAGACTGATGCAATCTTTTAAATTTTATAAATCAGAAGAGACCATTTATCTTATTCCCCAGGCACAACTAATGACTAATTAAAAACCATAATTAACTGGAGCAAGACCGTGAGAAATTGCAAGGCAGCAGAAACGCAGCTCCCAACCACCTGGAAGAGCCTCCCCCGATACTTGCGCCCCAAGGGCTGGCATGAGAAAGGGGCTGACATAGGCAGCATAATGACCTTTTTTCCTACTGTTTGCACTCAAACATGAACGTTTAGTATATAAATAGGATTATTAATTTTTCCAGATGAATTTTGGCTCAAAATTCAGAAAGGATGGTAGTACTAAAATAATAGAGGCAGTGAGCCTGAACAGCGGTATACGCATGTGTATGATGATGTATATACTGAGTTATTCAAGGGCTTTGTCTCTCGACAGCAGCCAAAACCCCAAACCCTTGTATTAATGCAACACTACCATTTACCCACACATTAGGCTTTATGTTCCATGCCAAGCTTTGGTGTTTCGCCTGGCTGTAATCCTGCTATTCCTGAAGGTACAGGATGGAAAGGGTGTTTTATAGAACTTCAATCGTGTTGGTAGGAAACAGGATGGTATTTTGAAGCTTTTCCATTAACTCCTGCTTTAGACTGATGCATGTGATGTCTCGATTTGATCTAAGCTCTACGGGAGTCAGTTGGGATTGTGCTTCAAGCGAGGAAGGGCTTCACGCTGAGTAGCCTATGGAAAGATGGATGTCATGCTTTCCAAGTGCTTCCACTTGTCTTGCACAGGCCAAGGCCATTCAAAATAAACATTTTTGTGATAAAGGAGTTTCTAAACTGTATCATTCACTCAAAGTACTGTTGATCATTGCTCTGGGAAGCCTCTTGAATGAAAAAAATAAGCAGTGTGAAGGTTTAAGTAGAGCAGGATTCACAATAACGTCAGAAGGGGAGAGGTAGAGCTGAAATAGGTCTTGGGCGGGCTGGTTAGTTCCAGATGACAGCTAATAAAAGGGATAGGAATGACAGCACTGAGTTTAAATTAATGTGGGTCTGCATTATTTCTGCTGGTTTTCCTAGCCAGGCTGGGCTTTGCACCATATATTTCTACTCTGGAGTTGTAAGGGGGGTTTTGTGCTACAAATCTGTTTGTTTTAGAATGAAGATGTTGAAAATGTACCATTATTCTAAAAAATGTGGCGGCTGTAGGGTGACCAATAAGTGTATAGCAGACTAAACCAGGAACAGTATTGGGGGGAATTAACCATGGTATTAGAATAATAATTAAGTAGTATTTACTTACAATTATAGCAAATAACTTTTTTATGCTGTGATTAATTAAATTCTAAGATTTCCTCATAGTCTCTGCATATATTAAACATGGAAATTAATTTTCTCCAACAACTCATTAAGGTCCTGAAATGCTGTGGATTCCACTTTAATCAGTTATTCTTTACTTTGCATTGTAAATCTTTACATGCACATCAATCAGTCTGAGCTCCCGAACAGAGCCAGTGGGGAGCTGCAAACTGTGGCTGAAGCCACTTACCTCTGGTTTTATATGGTAAATTCTAGCTCTGTGTCTTTCAAGAAGACAAAACTCCTTCCCACTTAAGCCATTAAAGTATTTTTTGAACATTGGGCTTTAGTCCTGCCAGGTAGGACCGAAGGGGGAATTTCACACCACCAAAATGCAGGCACCGACGTTACCTGCTGATGTAGACGGGAGCGTGCAAAGTCATCTCCGGGGGCTTTGCCATCTAAATCCAGTATTTGCTGGGTGTTTCTATGTGGAATGGTTTTATTTGAAAATAATTGTTTAATCATAAAAATCTTATTGAAATACACAAATGCTTCTACCTCATGCACGAAATAGGTGAACTCTCTGGTTTCATCCAGACAAGGAAATGTGGAGCAAAATCTGAGGTCTGAAAGCGGTGAGTGCTGGGGTAGCTGGGACTGGGGCTCTGCAGCCTGGGCACATCACATCAGAAAAGGTGGGGTTTTTGTATGTACCTCCCGTCCCCCTCAGTCCCCTTCCCCTGGCAAAACGGGAGATGATACCAGTGTTTTCATGGATGCTTGGAAACTGTGTTTTCCAGGCTTAAACCCAGCCATTTTGAAAGGAGTTAGAGGTTCATAGAGATATCCCTGTGTGATAACGCCGCAGAGCGTCGCATCCAGGACTCGCTTTCTGTTGGATAAATATGTCTGGAAGCAACTGAGAGCTGGCGGGATGAGGCAACTTCTGCTTAGTACAATATTTGAATTAGGCAGTTCAATAATTGCATTCTTAAATATATTAAAGTCTGTTTCTTGAAATTTGGTGAAGGCCGTTAGAGCTGTCCAGTAGCTTTTGTTTGGCTGTGGTATCTAAGAGCTGAAATCCCAAACAGATACAGTACTAAGAGATTGCTGAACATTTCCAGCAAGTGTTTCCACGCTAATTAGCTCCCCAGAGGTATGAGATTTGAGCAGAGGGAACCAGCTTTGCTCTTCTTTTCCATTGGCATTCAGGGAGTGTAGAGCTTAAAATCTCAAGCCATAGCTGATCGCCATAAATGATTAATATGCTATTTATAGGATACAATTTCTTCAGTATACAATAGGTGCTTTTACTCAGCCTTTCAAGGCCCTTCAAACCAGATTACAGTGAAAGACTGCTTGTTAGGTCCGGCGCTGGTTAAAAGCCTAAAACAATTCAACACGTAGCCTTGCAGTCTTGTGAAGATGTATTGACAAAGCATATATGACATACGTCCTCTTTGATGATGTCAAGGACAGAGCTTACAAATCCTTTTTCTTTGATAGGTGACGGATTGCCCTGCCTGTGGCTCAGGAGGAGTTGCCTGTACCATAGATTCGTGCCGGAGATGAGGAGCGAGATGTGCCCAGCTCTTTCCGGGAGACCTGGGGATGCCGAGGAGCATCCTGCTCTGGCTGGACCACCCTGCTCCAGCCCTGCCTGGGCAGTGAGGACCACAGCACCACAGCTCGTAAAACACAGCAGAAATACCGTTGACTTCAGCAGATGGGAACTGCTTCTTCAGAAAAAGGTGGTTAAACCATATTGTCCCTAGTTACATCATATGTATATGTGTGCATGAATGTATATATATTTAGTGCTAGCTCTGCAGACCACATTGCATGTCTCTTATCCGACTAATTAGTTGGGTGAGAAAATGTGGTGGGTTGACCCCGGCTGGGGGCCAGGTGCTCACCAAACCTGCTCCATCACTCCCCTCCTCAGCTGGGCAGGGGAGAGAGAATATAAGGAAAGGCTCCTGGGCTGAGATAGGGACAGGGTGGGATGACACTGCAATTATGGCAAACCAGGCTCAACTTGGGGAATATTAATTTAATTTATTACCAGTCAAGTCAGAGTAGGACAATGAGAGATAAAACCAGATCTTAAAACTCCATTCCCCCTACCCCTCCCTTCTTCCTGGGCTCAGCTTTGCTCCCCATTTCTCTCCCTCTCCCCCCAAGCAGTGTGGGGGGACAGGGAATGGGGGATGTGGTCAGACCGTCATACGTTGTTTCTGCAGCTCCTTCCTTCTCACGAGAGGGTCCTCACCCTCTGCCCCTGCTCTGGTGTGGGGTCCCTCCCACAGGAGACAGTCCTCCACCAGCTCCCCCCGCTACCAAAACCTTGCCACACAAACCCAATACAGAAAAATACTCCTTTTCCTTTGTTAATTCCTGGGTTTAAGGCTATTTACCAGAGGGTTCACAGGCAGCATTGGGAGAGACACAGGAATGTAGGAGCTCCTGGGTTTTGGCTGACTAGATGTCTTAAAATCTGGTAGTTAGCCCTCATTTTTTAAAGAAGCAAATGGGAATGAAGCAGATTGGATTCAGGCAGACCCTCTCTTCCGTAGCTGTAACTGTTTGCATCTTTCCTGCTCTACCAGGCACTGAGCAGGGACCAGTGCTTCCTTGCAAACTTGCAAACCTTCTTGAAAAAGGCTTATCTTATGGATGTACTGTTTGAGATGGGTTTTGGGGTTTTTTTTTGGTGTTTGGTTGTTTTGGGGTTTTTGTTTTTTTTTTTTTACTTGGGGTGTAATGTTGCAAGCCTGACTCTTGCAAGGCATCATCTGCAGCCTCTGTACAATGTCTAACTCTTGCAGTGAGTGCAAGGCAGAGAAAAACAGCATGCAACCTTTGGAAAATCCAAGTTTCTCAGTAATTCTATTCTTTCCTCCTTTAAACAAACTGTGTGTTAAAAAAAAATGGGCATTTTTGCAGTCAAACAGCAGCGCTCAGGCTTCATGTACAGGAATAAGTGAATATTTATTTCCTAATTCACACATTGATTACAAAATCAAAAATGCTCTTAAAAACTAGGTTTGCTGCAGATGGAAGGGAGATCTATCACTGCCCTGCATGGACAGTGCTCACCTGAGTTGCGAGGGGCTCAGCATGTGACAGTCCCTAGCACACCCAGGCAGGGCAGAGGGAGGGCATGGGGAGGGGAGGCAGTTCATTCCACGCCTGATGGAGCTGGTGTGTTCGTAGAAAATAGATCCTCCTTGCCTGATCTATAATTAGCTGACTTTGAATTATATTAAACTGCAGTTAATTTTAATTTCTGATAAAAATTGGATAATAAAAATCGGATCTTTTTTTAATGGTGCATTATTATCTTACAGATAGAGTAATTCAGCTTATTAATTATTCCAAGATACCCCAGGCTTCTTTTCTTTAAGAAGAAAATCCACATTTCTTTTGCTCCGTAATCTTCTCTAGGATTAGTAAAAGTTGTCATTTTAGGTCTTGTGTAACTGCATCTTGTTGCAAAGCCCAGTTTGGGATCCCTCTTGCAGAGGGGGTCAACAGCTTGAGGGCATGGGATGTGCAGGATCTTTCAGGACACAGATGCTGCAGTGGGGTCACAACAGCCCACCCTGGGGAAGGGAGGACCCATCAGCCCTGCTGGTCCAAGCCACAGGCAGGTGCCAATGCATCCGGTTCAGCTCCTGTGTCAGGAGGAAGAAGCAACAAGCAACAGCAGCTGCCTAAAAGGAATTTTGGGCTGATACCCACGCCAAAACTTGCTTCGGGAAGGAGCCACCCAGTTTTATCACCGTGAGGCCAGAGGAAAGTCCCTTTCCTTCTCTGCACATGGATTCATGCATGAGATGGCTCATCCATGGTAGGCAGATGGTTGCAAGATTGCTGTTTACTTTGATATTTCTTTCCTCTTCTAAATTGTTTTATTTTAGTATGGAGAAAAAATGATTATGAACAAAACCTCAGAAACCTGGTTAAGCCCAAATCCTTCTCTATAAAACTGAGCTGGCTGTAGTCTGGCAAGTACTGGGGGGGTCAGGGCAGCTGCAGCTCTGCCAAAGACCTTGTTTCTTCTCTTTTTTTGAATGGGAAAGTGATAGAAATAAGATCTGGGATCTTGATAAAGCTTGGCTCAAAGAGCAGCTTTCTAGTAATCTTTTTATTTGAGGGAAAAGTTAGATTTTTCTCTAATGTTATCTCGACTAGATACACACCTTTTTATGGACATAACTTCAGTGTTGTTATAAAAAACAAGCATGCCTGGAAATCAAAATATAAACCCAAGGCTGAATTTGGAAATGCTGTCACTGGTGCTAAGGGAGCTGCAGGGAATGTGTGTCCAGTGTCCCTGGGGAAAGGGGTCTGGTTGTCCCCTCCATGGTGCTCCCCTGAACCCCTGGCATCAGTCAACCATAACTTTTTGGGACTGGAAATGGGTTTTGACAGCATGGGAGAAGTGCAAACGATTTGATTTCATTTATTATTTATATAAATTATATGATATACATTTATATAAATGACATTGCTCTCTGCCAAATGACTCAAAGAAGGAAGATGGATGTTTTCAGTCAATCATCTGCTATTGTAAATGGAAAAGGACTTTGTGGAGTGTCTAAAGGCAGAAATCCAATGCTCTGAGAACAAAACCTCGGGCACACATAAAGGATGTGTAACAGAAACCTTAAAGCCATTTCAGGCCAAGGTGTTTCGAGTCCTGTCTTCGCTGTGAGAAAAACAATTGCACGTCAAGCTAAATGAAGAAGTGCTGGGGCTGGAAGTTAGGGCTGTGCTGGCGTGGTCGTTGGGACACGCTGGCTCAGAGAAGTGATGTGCACAGCAGGCTGTCAGACAGCAAATAGAAAACCAGCAAAAAAACCCCAACCCCAACCTCAAATGACATTAGCTCCGAGCGAAACATGCTTCATCAGCTCGGCAGCTTTCATTACCTATTGGTAATGATCTCTCTTCAGTCACAGGGAGAGGACAAATTAAAAAAAAATATCTACTAGGCATGTTATACATTTCAGACTTGCAGTGCAATATGTATTTTAGACAGAATCCAGCTCAGGAAAACCCCTTGTACAGCTAATATTCACACGCTGGCTCTCTGCTCCCGCTCCTTCCTCTGCCCAGCCCCTCGGAGCCTGTAACTCTTAACAGGTTACGACAGCTCCAGCATCTTCCCAGTCAAAAAAAGCACGTGCTCCTTTTCAGATGCCAAAATATTTGATAGAAGTGGGTAGTCTGAATGCACAAATGTAGCAACAGGGCATGTGGCTGAGGACAGGATGCTTTCCAAATATTTACTCGCGTTCAGCGCGAGGCGGTGCTGGGTGGATCTCGGATGTCGGGGGCTGCGCGTGGAAAAGTCTCGCGGAGAGAAGAAGAGTTAGCTTTGCAAAATCCAGAGTTGTTTGCGCTGGGACAGCTCTTGCCTCTGGCTCTCCCCCAGGTGTGGAGCTGTCATTTTGGGGGGATGCTTTAAAATTGATGGATTCTTGCACAAAACCCAGGAATATTTTCTGGGACGCAATTACTCAGGTTAAGTCCTGCAGGTGGTAGGAGATGCTTTTTAATCTCGATCCTTAGGAAGGACCTTAGGAGGAGAAACTTAGGGAAATGTGGGTGTAAATGAGAGCATAGAGGAATTGTTAGAAGGTCAGCATGGATTCACCCACCCAGCCCAGGATTCTGCTGGGAGATGAAACAGTTCTTAAGCAGGTTTCCAGGTTTCAGCCATCCCGCCGATGCTCTGCCTCTGCATCTCTCTTCAATTCCCTGTGTTACCAGCCTGTGCTTTGCTTGGTAACTTCAGTCCAACCTGGAGGCAAAAAAAGCCATCAGCCCCATGCTGAAAGTGGGATTTGCAGCAGTTTTAGACAAAAATGTCCAGTATCAACCTGGACACGATGGTACGTGCAGTCTGCAAATCACTGCTTTTGCCTTCAACAGCAGTAGTGTCTGGGCCAGTTTCCTCACGCCCTGGAATGCCTGATCTTCCCTACTTCATTACACATACCCCCTCCAGCTTGTACTAATGATGCTATCAAAACCCAGGTTATCCACCAATATAAATCCCCATATTCCCTGGTGAGAAACACAGATTTGCAGTGCAAACCGGATAGTGAGTTTTGGACAGGGATTTCAGCTTGTGTGTCAGGAGCTGTGCTGTGGTGGGTTTGGTGCTCAGCCAGCACCAGGAAACCTCCTTGCCAGTCCCTCCGTGGTGTCGGCGTGGCTTTGGTGTGGGTGTCCGTGGGGAAGAAATGATCTGGGATCCTGAGCAGACATCCAGTCAGCGCCGGGATCTGCACCCTGCAGCGGGGCTGGAGGGTGTCCGTGGACCTTTCCAGCCAGGATACCTTGGCCCAGAGCTCCCATCCAGCTGCAGCGTGCCACCGGCTTAGGGGGTGTGTGCAAGAGAAGAGGAATGGGATTATATAAAAATGCCTTTGTGCTTGTCCGGATGGAATGCTGGAGGGGGACCACTTTATGGACAAGGACTGACAGGACAAGGGGTAACGGGTTTAAGGGGAAAGCAGGTAGATTGAGATTGGACGTCAGGAAGGAATTCTTCCCACAGAGGATGGGAGCACTGGGACAGGTTGCCCAGAGAAGCTGTGGATGCCCCATCCCTGGGAGTGTCCCAGGCCAGGCTGGATGAGGCTTGGAGCAACCTGGGCTGGTGGAAGGTGTCCCTGCCCGTGGCAGGGGGTGGCACTGGGTGGGCTTTAAGGTCCCTCCCAACCCAAACTGTTCCATGATCCTATGGTTCTATGGCAGAGGGATGTGGCCGGTGATTACCAACCGCAGCCACGTTCCCAGCGCTGGGGCGATGGGGACAGCCTGGGCTCTGGCAGCCATATGGTGCCACACTGAACTTGACATCCACACAGCTGGGCACAGCTGGCGCCTCTTGGCCGCTCCGTCTGCAGGGCTGGAACTGAAAACTGGAGCTGAACCAAATGTGGCAGTATCGCTGACATTAAGGACATTTCTGCTTCTGTATATCCAAAAATAGGCGTCAAATATGTTGCTCTTTGTCATGGAGCTCTTCTGCCTTCCTTCGTGTCGCCTTCTGTGTCACTAATGAATTCTTGTTTGTTTGTTACTGTTTGATTTTTCTTCCCACAGAGGACTGATTTATTAATAGGAAGAAAACAAGCAATAAAGAATCCCTCCAGTTATTTAGCTTAGCTTGACTTCTTACTCTTCTTTGTTAGCTAAATTAAAAGCAATCCAAATCTACAGGAACCTTACTTCTAATTTGGAGAGCTGTAATTATTAGGAGCTATATTTACCAAGACACTGTCTGAACTTGCAACCAGATTTTAAACGAGTGCATTATCAGGGTAGAGAATAAAAGAAGCTGAATTCAGTCACGCAGTTTAACCCACACTGTTTGGAGCCTCTTTTCCCTTTTCATGCCAAGAAAGTGTTTATTTACAAATTTTTCATGAGTTGACATTCGCTTTGCATACACGACTGCAAAATATCTAAACACAGCAGACTGCACATCCCTGAGACGTGCTGGAGCCAGGGTTCAGTGGGGAACACCAAAATTAACCGTTTTCACTACCAGCATTTAAAAATACTGATTTTTTGCAATTTCCACAAATTCAGGTTTAAGTGCTTTCTTAGTGCTCATGCTCGCTTCCGCCTTATGGAGTCTTTTGACCTATGAAAAATTTGCAACTAGCAATATTTCTTGCTTATTATTTCAACGATGGACTTGTTCGTTTTCCTTTTATTGGCAGAAAATTCATAAACGTTTGGACAAGTTTAGTCTTAGCGCGCTGGCACTTTCACCACATGCTTGAAAACACCTGAATTATGTCTGTGAGACATAGTTTAGCTTCCTGGCAGTACTAGAAAAAAACCTAAACAAATGTGTTTATGTGCCTAAAGAGCACATAAAACCCTGTGAATGCACTTTGATACATAACAGGAATTTGAGTTGCCACTGCACCTCTGTGCTGGCTTTAATAAAATTCACGGCAAATAGCTGATGGAATGAGCTGTGTGAAGTTTGTGCTGGCACCTTGGGTTATATATATATATGTGTGTGTGTGTATACATACTTACCAAGCTATTTAATTTTTGATCCAGCATTGTTCCTAGATGAGCCTTGTAAAACGAGCTGAGCCGCAACCTGCACGTCTTTGCAGAACGATTAGAGCAGGATCCAAATCCGCCAGTAAATTCAAGTTTCCCTTCATTTCCATTGCTATACGTCTCTGAATGACAGCGAATTCATTCCTGCGCTGGAGACTTGCCAGAAGTTTCTCATCTCGCTGTCTGTGGGCTGCTCGCTCCCGCTCTGGCTCTTTTTTTTTTTTTCTTTGAGGTTTTTCTGATGCCTATAGAGTGAGCTCAACTCAAAGGTTTGCAGCTTCGCTCTCGTCTGCTGTTCTGCACGAGCCAGCCTGGGCGCCGGCACAGTCGGGAGTAGTGTGCGGACGTCGGATTTCTGCCTTCTTTCCCTGCAGGTGACTCAGAAACTTCACAATGCGGCTGGTAATGTATTTCTTTTCTTTTTTTCCTAAATAAATACTTGAGCATTTCTCTCGTGCAGCTTTGTCAGCTTTTGGCCAGACCGGCTTTCTTAGAACTAATTAAATGAAGGGATGTCGGGGGGGTGGCGGATGCCTACTGGGACATGGATGCTGTTTGTTTTACTCGCCAGACAGAGATGTACAGGCAGATTTCCTCAAGGAATCTTAAATCAAGCAGCACTTTTTCCTTTGGATAAGGAGGCTTGAACAAATACAGATTAGCTGATGCGATTCCTGACATGCACAGAGCTGCAGTAAGTTTATTAGGGAAACCGAAATTCAAGGCTGTGTTATATTGTAGGCTCAGAAAAGGAGAGAATCATCTTCGTGTGCCAACAATTTAAAACAGGGTTTGGAAAAGATGCCTGAGGATTCGGAGGGCTTTGCTGAGCAGTGGTCGTGCTGCGGTGGCAGAATTTCTCGAGGTTTAACTGCCCTTTTCTTTTTGCTCTGCAGTTATTGGAGGGGGGTTGGGGTACAAACCCCGTGGCTATGGTTCATGGGGTAACCCTACAGGGCTTTTCAGCTTCGGTATTCAGCAGGCATTTCAGCTCCCCTAAGTACAAGCCCTTGAATAGTCAGCAGATCAATGTAGGGCTCCTGTAGCCAAGAGTTCGGCTGTTTGTCAACATGTAAAACCCCACAGCTTTTGTCGGGCGCAGCACAGGCAGCTTGCTAGAATCATATGAAGTCATCCAAGGAAACGCTGCGGGGACCAATCCTGGCTCTGGCAGCAGTTGAAGGACTGAAGTAATTAATCTCAGGTTGATTTTTTTTTTTTTCCCATTCCTACTATTTCCACTATTCCTGTAGTTGTAACAGGCAGAGATTTAGTGCGGGGAGGCTGGTTGTATGTATTTAGCATCAAAGCCCTTTTAAGAGCAAATCCTTTCCTTAGCAATGCTTTCCTCGAGAACAGCTTATGCAGTGTGTTATCTTTACACCTGATGCAAAACTGTACATCATCTCAGTACAGGGCAGAAATAGCCCAGGAGGCTTTTTCATTTTTTTCTGCTTACAAACAGACCGCTTCAGTGTTGTGTGCATCACCACAAAGCTCTCCATCAGACGGCAGCGTACTGAGATGCCTATCTGTAAGCACCACGGGGTAATAAATGCACCTAGGTGCTGTGAACTCTGAAGAGAGAGCAGGCTAACATGCTTCTGAGCCAACACATGGGAGTTAAATCTAATTGTGAGTGGTAGCTCGGGCATTCCACGGCAAGGTTTCTGACGCAGCAGGTGAGGATCCATCCTGCACAGGCAATTCCTCACCGCGCGGCATCCGCACCTTCTCATAATTCAGTGGGAAAGGAGGAGGAGGTTTAACGTGTTGGTATTGATGTATCTGACATGGCATAGAAGATACGGCTCTTAGCTCTAGCGTGGGTGGATGTAAATAAGCAAATAGTGAATTATCATTTCTACAAAGCTAAAATTAATCTGAGCTTTTATGTTTTCCAGGGCAACTTGTCAGACAATGTAAACTAATTTGCTAAATTGCACAGGAAAAAAAAAGAATGCGTTAAGAATATCTAATTTACCTAGAGCTGAATATATTTTGATTTCCTTTATTGCCTGCTTCAAGTTTTTCAGCTTTCCACTAGGCTAGATAAGCTCTATAGGTAGCCTTACAAATAAATAAAATACATAAAGAATTTACCTTAGTAGTGAGATGCTGAAATTCTGTTAATGTTCACAGTGCAGCACTGTAAAGCCTTGTGCATTGTGTCAAATACTTTTCCCACCTGCTTGCACCATGCATTTCAAAGAACAGATACTGTACAAGACCTTCACTTGCTTTAAATCTCTGGCCTCTTAAAACTCTGATTTTGTGTTACTTAAGGGTCCTGCAGGTTCTTACTCTTGCAGTTTGTAGACTCATGTAATCTCAATAAAACCAAGGAGACTATTCATGTGCCCAAGGGCTAGATGTCTGTTTTGTGATTAAAAAGCTTGTATAGACTTGAAATACAGAAATGAGATCAAATCCAAGGAAAATGTTTGTGCTTACAGTAATTTCCCTGGATGCCAAAGAAAATACACTAATAAATGGCGTGTTTTGGTAGTATGCTCTCTGAAGGTGGAGTTTTGTTGTTTCAGAATACCTGTAACTACTGTACAGACTTGTAGCTGTAGGTCAGCTTCACAGTAAAACCAACATTTAACAATTTTTACACCTGAAAAACCTACACTGTAGCATCCCAGAGCACTAGAAAGGCAGTAATTCAGGTGGATGGGGGAAGTGTGGCCTCTAGATGTTGTCCCAGGTCACTGTGCTGTCCACTGAGCAAGGGGACTGTTACCCGAATTCAAATACACTCCTCTACGACAGGTTGGATGAGGAAATACAGGGTGCAAAATCACCCACAGCAGCACCAGGGGTAACGTGACAATTTCCCATGAAACGACAATGTTGTCAGGAGTTTAACTGGAGTTTGGTCATGAGACAGATGAAGTCAGCTCCCTGGATTTGGCAGAAGCTAGATGTGGGGACATTTTCATTTAGCAAGGTCAGATCCTTCAAAGAGTATATAATGTGTTTCTGAGACGGGAAAAAAAACCCACCAGTGCTTGGGAAAATCTCTACTTGGGAAGAGTAACAGTCAGGTCTCATCTTCAACATCTCTACAAGAACAAGAGGCTCAATTGAACTTGGACAGTTCTTCATTTAAAGGTTGTCAAATAAGTGAAGATAGACGTAGCTTAAAATTGTCCTTAGGAAAACTGTGAGCTGTGATAAAAGAGTGTTGGTAGAACCAGGCTGAGATGGTTTGTATGTAGACACTGGAATGGGCCATTAAGTTGGACTAGACAATCCAGACTGAGCTGTTGGGAGACAAAGTGGAAAGACGCTCCCAGCCCATATAGCTGGGTGCATTTCCCAGGCAGTCTGCGTGATGGATGCAGAAACTCCTTGAAGCAAGAAGCTTCAAAGGGAGGAAGCTGCCTTTGGAGACAGTGTTCCACCCCGAGCATCGACTGTTGTGATGCATCTCAGCGGCGGTCAGTCATCTGGCCGGCCACCATTGCTCAGAGGAGCTGATTCCTGGGAAGATACTAAAAGTGAAATGCCTATCATTTGGAAAAATAGGAAAGGATATGGAACATAAACCACTCATCAGTTTGAAACTCTGTAGTTTTCCAGGGAATTGCAAGGAATTATTCATTGTGGTAGGAAGAGGTATAATGGATAGGAGGATAAAGACAGAGTTATGCTGAAAATAGGAAAATTTTCCTGTTGTAAAGTCATTTTTATATATTTTTATAACCTCTGCTGGGATCCAAATGAAATTTTATTACTTAAGCTCTGAAAAAGAGGTGTGACAAGCTTTGTGCCCAAATGAATATGACACATACTGGATCGGGCAACTGGATTCACTTAAAAAAAAATTTCTATTACCATTCTGTGGCAAAAGAAATTTGTAGTAAAACCTGAACTTATTTCCAGAATTCAATGAGGTGTTTAAATAGGACTATTAAATTATAAGTGTTTAAAACACCTATAAAATGTAGGTGTTCAACAGGACTATTAAATGCAAAGCGTAGCTGAGGTGCATTTCAACATCCGCAACACCGTTCAACCTTTCTGGCAAGAAATTAGAACAATAAAACCAGGAGAACATGGTAAACTTCTCCAATAATTCTTGCCCAGGACTGAGAATACTATATCTGACGCTCTGTGCGAGCCAGCAGGATGCCGAGATCGTTGCAATCAGCCCACCATGCCCAATTTTAACTGACATATCCCAAACCAGCTAAGCTACTTAAATGCAAAGGCGTTTGCAGGAATGTGCTCCTGAGCCCTTTGCCTCTCCGAGGAGTGGCAGCACGGCTGCCAGTCACTTTATGGAATTACCCAAAAGTATTTGTCAAAACACTTTGTAGCATTGGGATGATGCTCAGCGGCACAAACCCACTGCTCCATCAACAATAGATTTTGCTGAACTTTCTCCACCCAGAGCAAGAAGTCGTCAAACGCGTTGGTGGTCTGTGAGCATGTTTTTCTCCTGGGAGGTTTAGTTTTTTGCAGCGGTTCTGGGGTTTTATGAAGGGCTCTCATCTTAGTGCACTGAGTACTAGCTCAGTGCAACCAGCTGAAACCGAGAGAGGCTTCAGCTGCAGGGTTTGCTGTTGTAATTACTTATTGATGCACCTGAAATACCTGTAATTAGCCCCAGCTGGGCTGGTTGAGGGTGTAGGAAGGCAATTACTGAGGTGCCAGCACTTCTACCCTCATGGGGTGGGAGCCGGTGCTGTTCCCTTCCCTTCCTGGCCCCTTGGGTAAGAGCCAGTGCCACTGGAGCAGGGAGAGGGCAGGTTTGCTTTTCCATTGCCAGATGTTAGACCCATCTACCTTGGATTTTGCTGTTGCGCTTGAGGGGTGGTGGGTGAAAACAGGTAAGAGTTATTTCCCTTCCCTTCTTGGAAGGGCTGGGGATGCGAGTGCTGCGCCTGCTTGCAGGAGAGGGATCTCCTATGGTTTCATATTTGCTCCTTAAAAGAAGGAATCTTAAGGCATGGTGGGGCCGGAAAAATGCCTAACTTTCCATATAGAAACATCTTGCAGACTCTGGAGAGAGATAACTGCTTTTCCTAGGCTCTCCCTGCTTGCACAGGTCCCAGATGGGTCTGGTGTGCTACTGCGTTCATCCTGTGTCTCCCTGGTCACCCTGGGCTGTGGGGAGGTGGGAATGGGGAAGTCTGTTGAGATGCTGTTGGCCAGAACCTGCTTTTCTGAGCAAATAGGTTACAGCCTCATTGTCTCAGGCAAAGCTTCTGTGACTCTCTGTACTGGATTTTGTGACTGTGATCTAAAGCTGAATGATCTCTACAGACCCTACAGGCAGTGCATTTTCTTGGATTAGATGTTGGTGGGATGTACCTGACCTGGCCTCGCTTGCATTACAGCTTCCAAATTTAATGACTGCATCTGATCAAATTTTTATATGAGGGAACGGACTGTACTTTGTAATGTGCACGTGGTATATTTGTCTCCCTGAAGAACACAGTGTAATATTTTCTTTGGGGATAGATATTTGCTGAACTCCAGATTTGAGAGGAAAGAGTTTTCCTCTGATCACAAACTGAAAAAAATTAAAAAATTAAAATGCCTTTTGTTCTTAACTGTACCAAACACACAGAAGCTATTCTGTTAGTGTGTGCTGATGCTGGGAATGCTGCTGTGGCCATGCTCTCTGTCTGCTACAGCATCTGGAAGGCAGCCTTCCAGGGTCTCCTGCACGTAGGTGGGGCTGAGGAAGGTCCCCCCACAGGTGCTCCCCAGTGGAGCAAGACCCACCAGGTCTTGCCGGGCAGATCTGGAAGGGGCAGAAAGTTCCTGCCCCTCTCTCTAGAAGCTGTGTAGCATTTTGGTACCTGGAGACATCGCAAACCTGCTTGGTGTTACTGTAGTGAAAGATCTGTGGTACTGCTATTTCCAAATGATGGGCAGAGTCAGAAAACTGATACTTTTACAGAATACACTGTCAAAGATGAGTGAGAGAGGGTGCATCATCTCTAGGCCGGTTGAAACTTTTAATGTGGGTAGGGCTGTGGCTAGAAAGTTCTTGGTGAGAAAGGTGGGTGTACCCATGCGTGGGTGGGTTTTGGCCATGCCAAACTCTCCTGTTGGCAGTGTCATAGCGTCCTTCCTGTCCTTGTTTTACCATCTAGTGGTGTTGTGCTCCAAGCCATGATCATCTTGGTTTGCATATCTAGAGTCCCAGCAGCATGTCTCACATCTCAGTTTGCTGTCTCGTACCTGCTGTTTGCTATCTCAGTGCTGGAGATGGCTCCCGAGTCGGGGATCTTGGCTAGTGTTTCCAGCGGCATCAGCTGGTGTAATGAAAGATATTAACTCTGCCCACAAACCTGCTCTCACTCACAAGACAGAAAACAAACAAACAAACTGGGAAGCTGAAACAGGTGATTTTTTTTCTCTCTCTCTCTGCAGTTTTTAGGGCAAAATATTTTTCATTTCCTGTACAGAAGAGATGTTGGGCAGCGCTGCGCCTGGTGGGAGAGTTGCAGGGGTTGCTTGCAGCCAGTTTAATTGCAGATAGACAAATATTGTTTGCAAGCTGCTCCACAATAACACTTGCATGAGATGTGATATGGTATGGCACTGTAAAGCGTGATATTAATTTTTAATAATCTTCAGATACCCTTTCAGTGGAAACCCTCCATATGATATTAGTCCCTGCCCTTCAAAGCTCCAGCTTTCCTGCTGGATAAATTGTACAGTAGCAAATACCTGTTTCCAGGGACTCACAATCAACTTCTACTTGTTCAGAAGGAAATGGCAAGGACTGTGTGTCTCCCATTCAGATGCATGTCTGGCTGCAACTGCTTAGGACATAAGCTTTTGGTTATAGAAAATATAAGTCATTCCTAGACTGATAGGAGTGTTTTGAGAAGCTCCTGAGGAAAAGGTAAATCAATTCATAAGAAACTTGGATACTTTTTTTTTTTTTTTAAGAAAAACCAACAGGCTGTTTTGTATGCTTTTCTGTACTTGCTTTGTTTACTAGAACAGAAACATCTTTCTACAATGCTAGAATACATCAAAAAATACGATTTCCTACAACTTATAACTCTGCTCACTTTGAGAATGATCAAAAAGGAGGAAAATCCTTTGGAAGGAACTTTTTTTCCCCCCCTTATCACAAATCCTACCATACCTTCATCCATGTTAGCGAGTCCTAACTGTTAATTTAGTGCATCTTGCTTATTCACCGATTCACAAAGTGGAAGAGGTTGGAAGGGATCTCTAGAGATCCTCTAGTCCAACCCCCACCAGAGCAGGACCCCCTAGAGCAGATCCCACAGGAACAAGTCCAGGGGCTTTGGGAAGTCTCCAGGGAAGGAGGCTCCCCACCTCTCCAGGCAGCCTGCTCAGGGCTCTGTCACCCTCACAGGGAAGAAGGGTGTCCTCATGGTCAGGCTGAACCTTCTGTTTCCGGTTGATGGCCACTGCCCCTCGTCCCGTCACTGGGCACCCCGAGAAGAGCCTGGCCCTGTCTTCTTGACACCCATCCCTTAGGTATTGATAAGCTTTGATGAGGTCCCCCCTCAGTCTCCTCTTCTCCAGCTGAACAGCCCCAGCTCTCCCAGCCTTTCCTCGTGTGGAAATAGGTGCATATGATAAGCATGGAACAAATTAGGGCTTGTTAACACCCACTGCAGTCCTGTCTCAGATTGCCTCTTGGCAGAGATCCTCACATCAGTTCTGCAGCACCGGAAGTAGCTGAGCTTGATCTTTCTTTTGCCATCCTGGGCAGAATCCCAGAAATATTAGGTTTGGAAATCTTTCAGCAGAAATGGCTGGTGATTATGCTAGCTGCCTGCCAATGTGTCCCTTGCCAGGAAGCAGCATGAATAATGTCCACACCTCAACAAATGGCCTAACGAGCTGAATTCATGTCCATTTGGAAACAGGTTATTCATGAGTGCAAAGCAAACCCAACAGCTCCTTGTATTTCCTGTTAGACCCATCTTAAGATTCTGTTTTCTTGCTCTTGGTAGACCAGTTTTGAATAAACAGCTATTTTGGTGTGGATACTTGAGCTCTGGTCAGATGCTGGTGTCACTGGAGGAGCTCAAGGGCTGATCACGGGTGGCCTTTGCTCCTGGTATGATGTGATGTGCCCTGCTCTGCTGACAGCCCAGCTTATGTAACATAAGATATTGCAGACTTTCATTTTAAACTAGAAAATAAATTACTCTTATGAAAGCACAGGGAGTAGAAAAATATCTTTAATGCAAGCTTAAGGCATGTGGAAATCAGCAGGGCATCACAACCTGTAAAACAGTCAAGAGCGACCAAGGATGCCCTTGGCTCCCATTGCTGACCTCTTGGTACACACTGTCGACAGGAGTGGGTCGCAGTGGCCATGCCTCTGTCACCAGCTGTAGGACTTCTCTTTCCTTTCTTGTTTTCCCATCCTTCTGCAGGATGAAGCTGCAGCTGCAAAGGTCACCAGACGTCAGATGCTGCAAGTCAGTGTTGTTATCCCTGGAAGAAAATTGCATCACTTAAGCTAATTACCAAATGGCATTTCTCCTCTGAAAAATTACATACCTGGGCTCTCTAGGAACATGGAGTGCACAGCTTTGAAAGCAAAGTCATTCCTAAGGCTTTTTGAGCAATGCGATTTAGTTAACCTACTTCCTAAAACACAATTAAGTGTCGTTGAATAATGGCTGTACAGGAATGACCTTTCCACAAAAAAATCTGGTCCTCATTCATCTGGCCTTTCACTAAGGAGGTTTGCACAGTAGCCCGTTAGTGCTCAGAGTTACCGACGTCCATCCCTGGGAGGGTGAGCTCCTCTCTGCTCCTGATTTCATCTCGGCTGTGGAAGGGTGAGCCCATGTGAGCTGCTGGCCAAAGCATCCTCCCTTCCATTTGTCAGCTTTGTGGAGAGCAATAAAACCTTTGGGATGCACTTTGAAGCCGTGGGGAAGCAGAGATGTTTGGGGGAGTTGTCTGCTGTATCGGTGTCTGTTTGGGGGGTGACAGTGGGTTGTGTTTTATTGCCTTTTTTTATCTTCTCCTGTAAGAGGAGGAGTGACCAGGTCATTCCCCTTTCATATGTTCTCAACCGTTCCTATCTCACTCCAGATAAATTCTTGCACAAGCTTTGTTGTTATCAGAAGTGGTACAACTCAATAAATGTTTGGTGTTGTTTCTGAGTACTTTCAGGATATTCTAAAGCCAGACCCAAAATTCTTAATTCATCCCTTTCTTTCCTGTGACACTTCCTGTTAGAACATCCATGAGCAATAAAAATAAAACTCTGAACAGTGCAATTGAACAAGTTTGGAGATGTTACAGTCAAAAACGCGACTTCAGCTCTTGTGTTTTCAAGTCAGTAGGTTGCCTCTGAGACTCTAGGGTGAATCCCAAAGGCAAGTTTTAGCATAGCTTCTTGCCACCAAAAAAAGTTCTGAAAGAGCCAAACCTGAAGAGGGAAGATTGGCTAAAATTGCGCTTTGCAGATTCCTGGAGGTTTTTTTTGCATCAGATCTGTTGGCAGGGTCGGATGAGGTATTGTTGATGCATCAGTGTTAAGAAGAGCTTGCTGTTTGTTTTTCCAGCTCTACATTTCGCAGATATATTCTTGCTTCACTTTTGCAATGGAAAAATATATTTCTGGCCTTCTGTGTTTGCAGAGGGTGGCTTACAGATGAGAAGTCCGAAGGCAAATAAAGCACCGATATTTACAGCTGTTTAAAGTCACTCTTTTTAAACCAAGTTTCATGACACTTGGTGTTTAGGTTTATGGATTTTTGAATTATAATATACTGGTTTTGAAGTATCTTGTACATTACTAAAGCTGTGTCATACATTGTAAATTAATCATAAATGTTATAAACTGCCATTTGAAAAACTTGGGTTTTTTTTAAACATAGAATTATATGAGAGATTTACTCCCATCTCACAAATTACTTGGAAATTATTTAAGGAAGAAGAAATAGAAAGTCAAATCGAACACTTTGATGTCAGTTTTTCTCTATCTTTCTCCTCACTTTTTATCTCCTCCTCATTCCAAGTCTTTCAAGCAGTGACTGAGGGCAGCAGTCCTTGTCCTTTGTGTAAAAGGTAATGGATGGTGGGCTTATTTTTAACTATTCCTATATTGTCTAACTGTCTAGATTTACCAGCCATTATGTGTGTTATTCTGGCAATGTTCTGTCTCAAGCAGGAAAACCAAAATATCTTTCTGTTCTTCTTTTCCTTTTCCTTTAAAAAAAACCAAACAAACCACACACACTGTCTTTTACTGAAGGTACTGGCCATTATTTTCCAATGAATGCCAATATCCAGTCCTGAGAGCTGCTGGCCCACAGTCCCTGTGATGTGCCGGAGGGTTTATGGAAACTGCTTCTCTCTATCCCCTTCCTGATAGGAGAAGCTCCAATGCTTTCTCTGGGAATGAGAAGCTTTCTCTGGTGACTTGTCTACAGGCTGCTGCTTCTCAATGAAGGTCTAATATTCCAGCTGCAGGAATGTTGTCTTTAGGTTTGCATGTAAATCTAATTATATCCTTTGGTGTCTGTTGCATTTTACTTGTTGATGGTAACTTTAATTCACCCTCAAGTTCACCAAATTTTAGCGTTCTTTATGCTCTTTGTTAGGTTTGACTGAATGCTAGTAGCATCTGCAAATCTTGCACCCTTGCTGCTCATCTGATTTTCTGAATCAATAAAAAAAGTAATGGAGCTCTGTGAAGCCTTTTCAAACTGTGCAAGTTTTGCTCGTTGTATTCCTGAATGCTGCACACGCAAGTCCTGATGTTCCAACAGGGGATTCATTTGCATGCTATGTACAGCTCAGCTACCCCTCAACTCCTGCCATTTTGTCCCCATTTCAGAATATTATTTACATTTATTAAAAAACAGTTGAACAATATTTTTCTGAGTTGATTTAAAAAACCCAGTCAAAACCAGCTGCTTTCAGAAATACACAGACACTTCAGATGAGTTTCTTATTAATACTGTGAACAACTTAATCTGACCTGTTTTAAAGTACTTAAAGTGTTTTAGATGCTGATAACTGAATAAATGAGCAGCTCTTTAAGCAAGCTTTTGTTTGATACCATTTCTGCAGCTTGTACATCTGCTGTAGAAATGCACCGTTGCAGCTGAAAATCATTTTAGGTGACTCCGCATTTGTGCTCCATGGCAAATAGTCTTGATTCTGGTAAAAGGTTACTGGATTTTAGGCATATCTTAAAGAATTTGTTTTCCTTCAGCCAAAGCTCATTGCACAAAGGTAATTTGGTCCCAGCAGTGCTCCTAGATGGGCAAATTTTGATTTTTCTGGGAATAAAAGTGGCAAAGCAATAGTATTTCTGACCTTAGGAAACATCTCCCCTGCTGTTCTCTTGACATTCTGAACAAGTCCACTCTTGCTGGTTCACACTGCATAAACTGAAGTGCTCAAACCCCTTCATGTTGCTGGTCCCATGGTATCTGCATCTGTACTGAACTCAAATGTTTCACTTGCTCGAGCTGGGTTTGCTTCACATGGGAAATGCATTGTTGTTGCTGCTGTCGGGTCCATACGTTGCTCATCTGGATGTGATGTACATGCGTGAGGCACAAGGTTATGAAGAATATCACCATCTTTTCACGGTATGAGAGGGAGCAGGGAAAAAATACTCAAAACTCAAATGATCAGCAGAAACCCAAAGGCTTGTTCTGCCTGTTCTCTTTCAAAGTAACACTCTCATTAACTGTAATGCTGATTTTTCTGTTAACCGTACCAGGAACAGGCTGTGGCAAATGCTGAGACTATTTAAAGTTCCTTTCTGTATATTTAAAATAGTACTGAGAAAGATCTTAGTGTCACAAAGAAGTTTGGTTTTTTTGGTCTTAGGATTTCAGATTTGCTACAAAAAGTGTCATAAATCACAGCACCTGAGTTATCGTCTCACTTTGAGAGAGACATATCAACATTGAGTCAGTCTGGTATGTCATACCTGTTTTCATACTACCAAGAGGAGGTAGAAAGTGTTTCAGCTGGCTGGGTTTGTCTCCCAAATGTACAAGTTGGTCTTACTGTGTTTGTAGACTGAGTAGAATTTTTCCCTTAGGTTCTGCAGGTGATTTTTCAAATGTAATCCAAATATGTAGTTAAAAATAATAATCTTCTGTGTTGCTTTGTTTGGATGAGAGCTTGTTGTAGTTTTTGCATCTTTTCTTGGTGTGATGGAGAGGAAAACCTGGCTGGGTGAGAAATGGGTCTTCCTTTTAGCTCAACCCTCTGGAATCAGTGGGCACCTTTGGAGCCCTTGCTTGGGCTGGGGAAGGCTTTCAGGCCTCCCATCGTGCATCCATCACTCTTGTTTCCCCACTTCTGCTTGGGAGAGAGCAATCCAACTTTATTCCAGTGTTTATTTTTGTTCTCTTGACTTGGGTGAAAATTGTTGGTTGGGGCAAATGCTGTCTTCAAGACTTTAAGCACTGAGGGTACTTTCGGGCACTGCTGTAATGAGGACTTTTCTTTTTTTTCATTATTTTTATTGTTTTATTTTAAATTTACAAAGAAAAGATCCTTGAGACTACAACTTCCTATTCTATTGGAAACCTAGAGAGTGTAGCATTCAGTTTGTCTAAGTTAGTTCTTAGCTAGGTACCTAAAATTGTAGGGTGATATTTAAATAGTCTACCTTGTTCTTTTTCCACTCGTCAAAATGTCTCAAGCTCCTGGCCCCTCTCTTTTCTCCTCTCTGTGGGAAACACAAGAGGCAACCCGATAAAGCCAGCAGTGACTGATGGGGCATTTTCCATTGAAGAGCAATGTGGTGCTGGTGGTTATTGATCTGAAACATGGGCAGCGACGTGCTCGCTTGGAAATCCTGATGGAAAATGTCCACTCGCAAAGGAAGAGATGCAAAAGCTGGCTGGAAACTCTGGTGGGTTTTAGTCTAGCAGGGAGCCAAAGGGGGTGGGTGGGGGTGTGTGTAAACCCCTCTCAGGTCCGTTTTCGGTAAATGTTTCAGCAACCTATTGTTGTGCCAAACTCTTCATCACAATGGTCTCGCAAAAATGGGATCCACTTACTTGTAAAATAAAAACACAAGCTGTGTGAAATTAAGCCAGAGTGTTAAAAGTAAAATATATGTCCCAGGCAAAAGGTTTGATCTGAAATTAATCGTTTAAGAGCACTGCAGCTAATTTAAAATGATTGTTGGTGGAAGGCTTAGTTAAATGCAGGGCACAGGAAGCACGTGGACACAAAGTGCAACTACTTTTAAAGTGATTGTGACTTTGGGCAAACTTATCTTTTCATGAAGTCTGAAAGGAAGGTAACATCATCTCCCCCTTCGTACAAAGAGCACCAGCAAATTAATGTCACTGAAGCAGAGAATTTAATGGCTGTTCTGCAAATTAAAAGCTACTTTCTCCTTAGGTTTATGATTTGAAGTAACATTCCCGTGTGAAGTGTTGTAATTAAAAGTAAAACAGAGGCCTGAGGATGATGGATGTGACCCGTGGCGCTCGCACGCTGAGAAGGCTGTGTGATTTTTTTTTTCCCCAGCAGAAGGTAAATGGGAGATTCATCATCAGGACAGCAAACATACTCAAGCAGGGTTGAGGGAAGCAGTTACATACAGACCTGTCACTCTGAGAAGTCTATGAATATTCTTACACAAATTTTAATTTAAAATATTGGTTTAATTGTCTGTTGGGGAACTTCATAAGCAAAGTGATGAGTTTGGTGATGGATGTGCCCCATCAGACTGGGAGGTGGTCTTCCCTGCGTGAAGAGGAAGTGGCCTAAGACACTGAGTACTAGCAGTGTCTGTCACAACCCTAAAAATAACAGCGTTAAGTAATTTAGCATCTTACATTTGTTAAGCAAAGCGATGAGTTCGGTGATGGATGTGCTGGGAGGTGGTCTTCCCTGCGTGAAGAGGAAGTGGCCTAAGACACTGAGTACTAGCAGTGTCTGTCACAACCCTAAAAATAACAGCGTTAAGTAATTTAGCATCTTACATTTGTAATTGAGTGTGACTTATCAAGTGATCTCTGACAGTGTAAATTGTATTGTACGAGGGGAGCTCAAACCAGTGGGCAAGATTAATGGTCATATAATGGGAAGAGAAGTCTGAAAACACTTTCTTCATACAGAAATTAAGAGGCATTAATTTAGACATAAAAAGCATAAATGTTTGAAGACATTGGCTTGCTAGGAGTGATAACATGTATAACAACAGCACTTTTCAAGTTTATTACTGTTTTCAGTATCACAGATGGCGGCAAATTGTAGGGCGCTCTTCTATTGTGTCTTTCCCCTCCGCCAAATTAACAAAAGATTGTTAAATCTTGGCTAGCCTTAATACGGTGCATATGTTAACGATGGAAATTGCTTCATTGTGCTGCTAAATTGATGGAAGCAAGACAAGATGTGGGGAAATGTGTGTGTTTTAGTTGGTACTGGGTATTATTTTGGGATTCAGACTTATGTTCTGCACATAGTGGGTCTCTCTGGAAGATGAATACATTTGCATTTCGTGTTTGCCAGCACATTTCTGTTGTGAGTGCTTTCATGTTTCAGTTGCTACTTGGGTATATTTCGGGACAGAAACTTATGTTCAGTATAAACTGGAGCTCTCTAGAAAGCGAGTAACTTCATTCTTGGCAGTAGGTTTCTGTTTTGAGTGATTGCATCCCAACTGGCCACACAGACACACATTTCTGATCAGTGTGTTGCTTTGAATCATAAAGAGGCGATTGCCCTGATCTCAGCCTGGCTTCTGGTGACTGGAGAGACAGGCTACGAACGAGTCCTGGGGATAAAGCATGGCTCTAGCATGCAGCAGGTTATAGCTGGCCGAGCCCTCTGTCGCTTGTTGCGGGTTTTGGAAAGTGTGTAGTTGGGGGAAAGGACTGCAGACAGATAAAGGGCATTATCCTAGTTAATGGATTTGAATACTTGGGCGTGTATTTTGTGCTCTGAGCTTGTCTTAATGACAGCGTTTTCATGTGGGTCACTCAGGCCGTGTTTCAGAGATCCTGGCATGATCATTGCTCTTCTGGGTGCTCAGCTAATGACCTTGAGGTCTGAGCAGTCATAGCCACATCTGAAGTCTAGAAGTGCATCCACGTATTTACCAGTTCTCCCTCCCAACTCCCCACTCCAGACTGTGTACCCAAAATGAAGGAAAAGCTTTGCTCTTGTTTTCTCTGTGCCTCTGATTCACTCTGTGACATGGAAAGTGTTTCCATTTCTTCCCTGGTCTGGATAATGAAATGCCCTGATGATATTGTGATGACTCTATAGGACAGACCACAAAGAAAAGTAGAGATTCAGACCATGGTTTGAAATGTGTGTGCAAAGATATCTGTTCCCTCACCAAACAGAGAGGAGAAAACAAGCCATATAGAATAGAATATTATTTATAGAATGAAACAGCTTTTTATGGAATAGTTTTAACTTTGACAGGCTCCACCCTAAGGAATAGGGTGGAGTTGGGGTTGAGTTTTATAGTTAGAAAAAGTACCAGGAATGCATGAGGGGGGCTGAGTGTTTGTGTTAGGCTACTTTAATTCTGGCAACTTAAATAATGACATTTAATGTGATCACATTTAATGTGACCTCATTTTTTTGTGCTATACATGCATGGTTTAATACCTTTTTGCTCGTCCCAGCTTTCCAGGTAGGCACGGGGGTGATACCTCTGCTTATTCCCAGTCTATTCCGAACCTTGTTGGCAGAGGTCACTGGGTCAAGAAAGCATTGCACCAGACAGATTTTTGGGGTCAGCATAACTTTCTATCCTTGCTTTCTCAACTGTGTGCTCTTAGTAGTTTCTCTATCAAATTGCAAATAAATTCTTCCATATCCAGATATAGGAAGAATTTCTGTAGGGACTACCATATGACATGAAGGTCTTCCCTTGTAAAACCAGTAGAAAACTGGATGTTTGTATTTTCTTATAAACAGCCCTGCCTCTGCTCTTTGAAAATGTTTCCTCCTCTTTACTACCCACAGTTTAAGGAAAGCACACTGGTGTGAGAGCGTAGCCACTTTGCTCTACACTGGTTTAATATTGGTTCTTGGGCGGCTCGAGTTGCTTTTACTGAAAGTCTTAAATTATGTGTTTAGCGCTTCCTTTCTGCTCGTTTTAGGCTCAGTGGGAATAATTGCATTGCCTTTGTCCACAGTTTTTTGGAGAGTCAGCAACTGGGTTTTCTTGGAGCTGGGCTGGTCCTCTTTATTGTTCAACAAAACATAGTGTTGTTTTTATTTATTCTGCTTTTGAGTCACTCTGGAAGCCACTGTGGGGCAGAGAAGGATGGGAAGACTCCGGGATTTTCTCATTGTATTGACTTGCTGATCATGTGGGTGCTTTCACATCTGTGCCTGTGTGCGTACATACAGGTGCATTGGCAATTCTGAACAAATACATTGGTCTCCGTACAGATCCCCCTTCAAACCCCGTCTGCAATCACAGAATCATAGAATGGTTTGGGTTGGAAGGGACCTTAAAGGTCATCTAGTTCCAACCCCCCTGCCATGGGCAGGGACACAATGGGGGTTGTGAAGATCTCTTGAAGATCCTGAGATTTTCCTTCATGTTTATTTTCAGCTGTAGTAATACGGTTTGCCAAGTTAAGACCAATGCACTAATCAAAACTTGATATAAATGGGTTTCAATGACAAAATATTTGCAGGGATGTATATTCAATTTGTTAAATTCCAAGAAAATTTAGCTAAATAATAAAGCTGGTTTTTTTAAAATAATTAAAGAATGGAACACACATTTTGCATAGGGATGGTAAGGAAGAAGAAAATCCCTGAGACTGTATTCATTTCAGCCTGCTTGAAAGACAATCTGGTTTGTATTTTTCCTTGAGAGAAAATCTAAGCATGTAGCCAGAAGCTCTCCTTGACCTCCTCACACCAGAGTAGCTGCCCAGCTAAGTCTGCTAATGGAGTTCACTTTAATACAGTAATGTTGCTGTTTGGAGCACATTCAGATATGAGTTATGGCCATGAAGAAATCTCTTTCTGATTCAGCTCTTCCACCTGCGGAGCTGCCCTGTGCAATCGCTGAGCCTGTGGCTCTCCGGGGCCACCTGCGATCCATCACGGTGCAGGGGCACTGCCGAGACCTCGCTGAGAGCAGCACAGGGAGCCGAAAGAAAAACCCGTGGTGTGTTGTGATATAATTTATGCTAGTAAGCAGATTTAAATTATGTAAATGACTGTCTGCACTGAATCTGCCATCTGGAAAAAGTTATGCATACAAAAATCTGTCGGGGCAATGCGAGGGACAGAGCATCATTGAAAAGGGAGATGGGTTGATGGAATAAAACCAACCTGCTCTGGGAAAATTTATTCACCTGCTACAGTCCAGTGGTAAAGCTACTCTTCTGTAACAGCCAGTTTAATTTAGTAGGACTGAAACAATTGTTTAAAGCTACTTTGGAGTTTGAAGGCTTCTTGTTATTGGGACCAGATAAATGCTGGTTTGGATGTGAAGAAGGAGCAGGAGGGGAAGCTGGTATGCCCGGAGCTGCAGGTGTGCTGGGACCAGTCAGCAAGGTAAGGGTAGGTGTAGAGGAGATGAGATCCGGTTTGAAAATTCTGGGGCAGAGGATAAGCTCTGCACCCACCCCATGTGTAACATTTCTCACAGTAAATGAGAATTAGAGGGGTAGAAGGCTATTTAGTGCCTCTCTAGAGTGTTAGCTGTCCTGGTGCCTCTTGGGTCAGAGCAGGCATGTCTGCTTTCTTCTCTCCCAGAGCAAGAGCTCCCGCGAGCTGGAGGAGTGTGCAACTTGGAGTTACATCACCCTATGACATATGGGCAATATGTTCTTTTATGAGCAGGTGTTGCCTTACCTTCTGCTTCCAAGGTAAAACCTCTGCAGAGCATGTTACAGAAATCAGTATTAACAGGCGGATAAGGAATTTTAGGACTGTCTAGAAAGGCAGAATTTCATTCTTCACATGCATGCAAAGAGCAAAGCCGCTTGGCATTTCAGCAAACCCACTTACAGGTTTCAACTCTGCTACTTGTGTGTGTCTTCGGTTTAAGGAGGCAGCAGGCTCTCGGCGAGGTGTCATTCATTACAAGGGCGGCACAGTACGTGTATTAGTAATATTCTGTAAAGCAGAGCAGTAATTACAGAATGCTTTGTCAGATTTTATTATCTGTTACTACGAAGTATTGTGTGCACTATTACAGGAACTTATAGAGAAACCTTCCTGACTGCACGCCTATTAACTCGGTAGGCATGGCGTTTAATTTAAAAAAATAACAGTTGGAGACTGTCAATGATGCTCCCATAAAAAGTACGCCGGCTTCTGCTGCAATGCAGAAGGGAAACAAATGGTTCCCATTTAGACTTGGCATACTGTAACCCTACAGAGTTGACTTACCATGATAAACTATTGTCATTGAATTGTATTCCCACAAGCCATTACTATAGCCTATTTAAAAAGCGTAACACGATCTCATGTATTTCTAATTATTTGTGAGATGAAGGGATAAACGCTTCACAGTGCTATTTTTTGCTACCGCTCTCGTAGCTTGCAGAGCAGCTCGGAGTGCCTTGCCTCTTTCCATTACTGTTTATTAAACTGCTCTTTAATGAAATGGGTCGGCAATATTGAGACACTGAGCTTTTTACCTTGGACTGAAAAGTCTGTATTAATAGCTTCAGTGAGCGAGTTGCTGGACAGTGGAGGAGCAGCATCATTTTTGTTTGGAGACAATAATGCTGGTTAAATTGAAGATTACAGAGCTCTGAAGAGCAGAGTCTCTTCAGCTTGGTGCTTTAGTAGGCTTGTTCTTCACAGCACACGCTCACTTCTTTGAGGATTAGGTTGTGCTTTGCCCAGCTAATGGAGTGGCAAAGTTGGTCTTTCTTTTGAGACAGGCTATGTGTGGCAAGCTTTGAGGAGAGTATCAGTAAAGCCTGTTGTGGCAAGGATAATGAGTGAGGAAACACATCACCCCTGTGCTGCACGCTGCGAGTCACTCCTGCCTTCTCAAAGAGCCTGGGCAAAGCGTAGCTGGTCAGTGGGAGTCGTGCAGGAGAGGACTAAAGGAATAAACTGGTGCTTGTGGCTGAGTCTGTGTAGTAATTCAAGCTTAGGTTGCCCAGTTCATCATCTTTGATGCTTTCAAAAGCCCAGCAGCAGTGCACTTCACTGCTAATTAGATGCCGTGATAGCTCGTAGCTTCTTACAGGATCCTGTCCTGGAGCTGCTCTTCCCAGCCAGGGCTGTTGTCTGCAGCACAGAGCATGCATTCTGTTCTCCATGATTACTGGGTTTTGGGTTTGTTTTGATTTTTTTTTTTTTTTTTTAAAGCCAGCTTTCTTCACAGGGATAAAATCTGTAGTCCTCGCAGACAGTCCTAGGGGAAGGGTGACTCTGCACGTTCTCGATGCCACAAGGCTCCGTTAGGAAACATCACCTGGGAGGAATTGCTGCAGCGCATCCCCTTTGCAGGGTGCACGAGCCCAGCTCACCACCCTTTGCTTTCTGCACTGTCTCCCCATAGAGCATCAGCTCTGGCTCACCTAGACAGCCCTTACATCTCAGCTGCCAGAAAGAGAGGAAGGCAAATAGAAAATGAGTCCAAAATAATGTCAGCTGTAAGGATAATCAGTGACCGGCGACATCTACCTATGGGTGAGGTGGGTCCTCTCTTTCCTGGAATCACCTCATTAAGGTTTGGGGGTCTGTTTTTTACCAGAGGTATCTTTGCTCAGCCAGGGATTATGTTCTTCAGTGCTGGAATGGATAGGGGAAATTTTGTGTGCTGTGTCAAACAGCAGATGAGGCTAGGAAATCAAAACTGCTTTATGTCCTTAAAAATCCATTGTATGAAACTGCTTGGTGCCTTGGTGTAAGAAAGAGCAGCCAGTTCTTCTAGGTGGGTCAGTCTCTGGGTTCTAGCCAGGCGATGGTCTCTAATGTGCTTTGAATATGTTTTCAAACTTTATAATATTGAAATAGAAGGATCTGATGGGATAAGAGTAGAAACGCTTCTTCTATCCTTGAGAAGGATCAGGCCCAAAAGAAAGCTGCTCCATCTGCGCTGTAGACAGGGCTGTCACTCCAGGGTGTCTCGCAAAGCCCACACTACCAATATTCAGGTTTTGAAAATGTGCAGCAACCTAATATGCGATGGCAAGAAAAGTAATGACTCTACCATAGAGACAATAAGTATTGATCAAATGTATTGTGCTGCTTCTCTGTCTGGTGGAATTAGAAAGGGAAAACATAAGATTTAAATAGAAATCCATTTACTTTCTCAATAGCTTTTACTGCCTCTGTGCTAAATTTAGCGATAATTAAGTTTTCTGCCCTTGTAACAATGTGCTTCCTTCTCCCAGTAGCTCTTTCCCAGTGGTCAATCCTTCTGCAGAACACAGGGGTCTCCCAGTACCAAGTAGCATTGTAACAAGCAATAGTTCACGTTATATTGTAGAACAGGGGTTAGTCTGAAACAATCTGAGTAATACCTTTCACTCTGTTAGAAGGTTTGGGTTCCTTGGATAGGTAAGAAAACCTCCTTGAAAAATACCTTCATTTTCCTCGAAGTCTCTAAAGGAAAAATCTTCTGCTTATAACAGAGATTCCAATATTTGTGTAGCTTCTATTCTGTTATGAAGGCAATAAATTATGAAGAATCCATACAAATGTGGACTGGAACTCGACTGATGAGAGCAAGGCTTCCTTTTGGTAGTTTGCTCTTAAAATGGTATTTTATCACTAAGCAAATTTAGAAAAATATTTCA
Source organism: Eurypyga helias (assembly GCF_000690775.1). Taxonomy (NCBI): domain Eukaryota; kingdom Metazoa; phylum Chordata; class Aves; order Eurypygiformes; family Eurypygidae; genus Eurypyga; species Eurypyga helias. The sequence goes on from NW_010236415.1 coordinate 87,016, forward strand.
TCACAGTTGTGGTTGGCTTTTTTTAGTGCAGAGATGAGCTTGGCTGTGCTCATAGAGGAGCACAGCAATTCTTATTCACCTCTTAAGAAACCACAAGTCCCAGTAATTCCTGGATGCTCAGGAGATGCTGCTGGTATGCCCCAAACTGCCCCAGCAGCGGAACGATCTTTGCGATCTTTCAAATGACGAGCATTGGCTGGCTCTGGGAGATTACATAGCATTATTGATCTGACCTTTCCTTCCCATGGCCAAACTTTATCCACTTGTAAAGAGTTTTCTGCAGAAGTAGTGATTTGACCTTTACCGCTTTCAGCAATCCATGATAAATGGAGCAGATGGACACCCAGTGCCAACATTTGCTTTTTTTTAAACCTGAATCTCCAGATTTTGACAGATATATCCTGTTAATACTGCAGTTTCCAGAGATATAACCATAAGATTAAGGCAGCATCTTCAGCCTAACATTTATATAGCATTTCACTATAGCTTCCACCCTCACCCCACCAGATGTGCACACACAAAGTGAGTCTGTAGGGATGTGACTCTTCGTGACCATTTGACCTTTTCTTCAGCTTTTCAGTCAATAAAGTTCACTCCTGTGACCTTATTGTAGCTTGGCAGTGGTTCTGTGTTATGATAGTGGTATTTCTTACATTCTTGTAGTATTAAACTTGGCAAAAACGGGACGTTTCACTTGTAAGCTCAGCTGTGAAAGATCTCCGGTGTAATGGGCTAGCTTTAAAAATTGAAGGCACTATAAAAGCACCTTGAAAAGAAGAGAGATAATCAGGCAGGTTCTTTCATGTGTGAACCGAAGGGCTCTGTCTTGCTTTTTGATGACAGAAAATTTCAAACTTCGGGTGAATTGAGGTTTTGTCCTTTCTGCCACTTAAATGAGGGATAGACACAGGCTTTTAAAAGAAGGTGTTTTGCTGTGCTCTTTCTGGCACTTCATGATGGTGAGTTCAGTCATACTCAGTTTCGCTCTTGGGGACCGGATGTAGAGGCTACCGTGTCCTTCATGGCAGAGTCCTGTGCAGCGACAGTGGACAGTGAGGAAAGAGGTTTTCTTGTCACTGTGTATTCGGGGTTTTCTTTTGCATGGAATAATTATTGCAGAGTTTTTGTTTAGTTTGGAGAAAGGCCGGATGCCGGAGCTCCAGAACAAGATTGCATTATCATTTTCTAGTACAGCTAAGTAAGAGCCAGCATTGGTGAAACTACCCCTGGGGGTTTGCAGGGAGTGAAGAGTGGTGTGGGTTTGCTCTTGTTTGTTTGTTTCTCTGAAGCCACCCAAAGCCTCAAATTACCGTTATCACAGTGTGCAAGCTGCAGCCGTGTTACATCTTGCGCAGCAAATGAAACGACGGTCCCAGCTGCGCAGGCTTCCTCAAAGCAAGTCCACATAAATGTCCCTCGGACTATCTGGCTTTGCACGCTGTATCAAAGACTTAAGTCTTGCTGCTCTTAGAGCACAAATTAATAGGCTCATTAGTGGAAATGGAGGCTACGTGTTCTGCCTGCCTGATTTACTGATGACCCTCAGGTGTCTTTCACTACGTGATGGGGATCAGCAGAAAGAGGTGGAAAGTATTTACAAGAATATATTAAACTGGGGACATGTTTTTGTCTCTGCTCTGGCCGTTGTACGTCCACTGTGGTCTTCTGCTTCCTGTCAAGGAAAACATTGCTTGGAGTGGGGGGTGTAGCTTGGGAAAAGAGGAGAGGCCTCCACATCCACCAATGGCTCCAGTGGGTACATCAAGAGTGGTCCAGGGCAGTTTTATTCCCATACCAGCTCCTGTGCCATTGCTCAGGATCTTAATGGGACTTATGGGTTAGGTCTGAATCCACATCCTTGAAATGGTGACAAACCTCAGCATTACAATGAATGGGCTGGTTTGGCTTTCCTGACTGACCCGTCTGGAGCTGCTCAGTACGTGTCGTTCTTTTGTTTGTGAATGCTGTGATTTTACAGTTTCTTTTTTTTCCTTTTTTATCTGATCTTGTGATGTTTGGGAGATAGGGCCTTAATTTCCTGTCCTGTTGGATCCTTCTTTTAAAGGTTCCTATGAACGTATGCTTTCCGGAAATTGGAAGTATGAAAAGGCCCTTTCTGCACATTTCATTTCCAACAATGCAGTCGCAAATCTCACTCAAACAACGAGGGCAGAATTAACAAACCACATCACACCCATGCTGTATAATGCAGTCATTACAGACTGACTGCATCTGACTGAATTAGCTGAAGGTGCTGCAGTTCATGAAGTCACCTTTAGATTTCACAGTAAGAAAATTCAGTGGGCCAAGGCAGGGTGGTGCAGAAAGCCAGCAGGTCCGAAGAACAGGCTTTTTGCTCCATGATTGCAGAGTCAAACTTCCCTGGTATGTCTCAGCTGGGATTATTTGCTATTCGGTTCTCGGCTGAGCAGCAGCAAGTGCAGTTTTTATCTCTCTGGGAAAGCTGTACCCTGTTTAAAAACTACAAATAGTTATAGTCTCCTCAGTCTGGGGACTCCCACGAAGTTAAGGGGTTTGTTCATGACTCTACTGGTATCTCAAATATATACGTGTAGGAGTGGGCCTGTGGCAGGTTTCACTTGCGCAGTATTGTGAAATGTTGAGGCTGGGAGTTGTGTGTCTGCTTGGGTGGAAGAGCTTTTAAAGCTTTTTCAGGATGGAGCAGCCACAGAAATTACAAGCAACAAAAATTTTATGAGATGTTGAAGAAGCTTTGCTGTCAGCTCAGCCGAGCTAGATAAAACTGTTGCAAGCTGAGGAGCGGGGTTAGGGGAACCTAGAGACTTTTGAAGAAAAGATCAATTTTAGTCTGCCTACAACATTTGTGATTAACTTATCCTGACTTGTTCTTTAGAGCGGCAAGTCAAAAATCAAAACAAAATTGCTCTGGAGACGATCCCATTTCCACTGTCCATTAAACATCAGCACACATATATTTTCTTATTACTTGAAAGCACATTAACAATTAAGGGCTGATGTGAACACTTTGTGTGGGGCTGAGCTTTAGGGAACTGCACCCCTGAGAGGAATCAGCTTTGCACTAATGCTGTGACTGGTGTGACTTTAAGAGATGTTCTGGGGCTTCTTCAAACCTTGTCAATCCACAGTACCTCTAGCCCTGTCATTCCAAAGTCTCAGTGGATCCTATCCAAAATAAACCATGGAGGGAGTAGTCTGCAGGGCGGGAGGCTGTGGGAGGAGGCCCTGCAGCAGACTGGGGTGTGTGGTGGAGGGGGAAGGCTTGGTTGAGGGGGGATGGACCTGCTGGAGCCCCATGCTGGTCAGGGCTACTGAGAAAGGATTCGGTGTCTTCTCAGCCCTAGTGAGTCTTATTTAATTTCTTTTTTTTTTTAAACCTGAAGCTCTGAGGTAAAATAGATGTCTTTGCACAATGCGCAACAGAAAGCCAAGTGTGTTTTGCTGTTTTTCTTTTTAATCAAGCAAAGCAAAACCAACAATCCCCCTGTGGCTCTACCTGACTGACATTGTCTAAACTCATACATATCTATAGCTCCATCACCTGCAGCTTTTCAGGCCCCCAAGCTGCATTTCAGCACTGCAGGAGTGCTAAGCCTTCCACTTGCCAAACGGGGGTTTACAGACTTGCTTTGTCCTGGAGGGGCTTTTTTCCCCTCCTGCCTGTTGCTCTCACCTCGAATGAGGTCTGTGTGGGTGGATTTACTTGAAGATCACAGAAGAGAACTTTTTTTTTCCCCTGTTCTTAGTACTGGTTAGTCTAAGCATGTTGATTTATGCAAGATGTGTTAAATTTCACCTGGACTTTTTTTGTTGGTAGTATGCACCTATATAGCTAGAAAAGTAATTGCAGTAAAAATAGTAGCCTTCCTTGAGCCGTTTTGTTCTCTTTTGTTGTTATTTCCAAATGTGTTGACAAATAAATGGTAAATTGTCTGTTTTAATAAGTAAAATGCTGCATTGTAGGATCATAGAATAATTTGGTTTGGAAGGGACCTTTAAAGCATCTTGCAATTCGATATGGAATAAACACGTAATGGAGCATAAATTGCATGCCACATCCCTGATTCAGCAATGCAGGGCTTTAGATTATTTAGATCTTGAGAGCCTTGTCCAGAATGAGATGTAGGAATGCACAAAAGAAGATATCTGTAGAAAATAATAATAAAAAAACATAGTCAGGATGATTGCACGTGGCCTGTGGATTTATTTCTCCAAGCTCTGAGGATGACAACATCTGCAGCCCGTTCTGAGCTTGGCTTATCCTCCAGCATGACCACGCAGTTACGCGTTCAGTCCGTGCCTGGGCTTAGCCTGTCCCCACCATGTCCAAGGTTATGTCTCTGCCCCAGCTCTCCTGCAGTGCCTCTTACTGGTCCCTGTCCAGCTGAGCCACGCAGAGACCGCTCTGTTTATGTGGTCACGGGGAGGTCGGGCTCCATTTCTCTGGCAATATTCAGAATATTACAATATTATTACTCCACTCCTCTCAGTAACCACGGTAGTGAAGCAGGATGTTATAAAGAACGTGAAACAAATAATTGTTGGCCTAATAAATCAGGATAAAAGATTAAGAGGAAGATGAAGAATCACACTGCAAGATGCCAAAACCTTCTGATGGCACTTCAACTTCTGCCTCGAGCAAGCTGGAAGGTTAAGCTCTATATTTGTTCTTACTTTCTTTCATCCGGGGCTAATCTGTAGGTGCAAATCTGATTTCTGATGGTAGAACTAAAAGAAAAATACAAATCCTTAGACAGGCTTTTAAGTTTCTAGAATAGTTTATTGCAACATGAAAAGGAATAATTCATCTGTAGGTGGGGTAGAAAAAAGGAGAATTCGGACCTGAACAAAGAATTTTTGGTGAGCTTTTTGGCTTGTACGTAGACATGTGTGCACTATGGGTATATGCACAATACATACATGAAGTACAAATGTGTTGCTTTTGGACATAAAATCCAAGAATCAAAAGACAATTACAGAATATTTCTTATTGGACCCTTTCCCTCTCGGAGGGGAGAAAAATAACGCTGCAGTACTAGGGGATAATACCAGTAAGAATTTTATTGCGATAGTGGGTCAACCAGATTGATACAGATCTGGTGATAAATGACAGGCTGCATTTTCCCATCACATTTAAACTGGTCTTAAACCTTGATTTAGGATTCTGGGGTCCAGTGTGTGGTTTTCCATTTGCTTTACGTAGCTCTCATCTTCTGACTGCACAGAACTTCCGTTTTCATAGGAAAATCAAATTCCCTCCATTCTAACAGGGGAGGTTGTGACAGGTTTGTTTGGTGGTGTGGTGTGTTGGTGGGGTTTTTTTTGTTTTTTTGTTTGTTTTTGTTTTTTTACCAGGCTTGAAGTGGAATATAGAGAACTGGAATATGTTTACTGTTTAAGGTCTGGATGATTAAGAAATACTTTTTGCCAGGTGTTTGAAGTCTACATTTTTATTAGTATTAAAATAGTTTTCTCAAATGCTGAGTGAAACAGATACCTTTGCTCAAATTGATGAATAATGAAGCAAGATATCCTTTCTCCCTTTGGAGCTTGGAATTGGAATAAACATGATTATTTAGTTGTAAGCTTGCCATTAGAAAGTATCAGTGTATGAAAAGGACTAAGTGACAAACTAGATATTCTTCTTTCCTTTGAGCCATGTTCATAAAAATGTGGATATCTTTCTAGAATCTAATTTCTCTGCAAGCTATCCTGAGAAAAGGACTTCTATTTCCAGATTAGGTCAATAAGTACACCTAATTACCACTTTGAAGTTTCATCTTTGGGTGATACAGTGGCAGTAAGCTTTGAAAATTAAGTTGCTGTTATTTGAAGATCTATTTACTGCCAAATCACTTGTCAACGTGCTGCTTATTTTGTCTGAAATGTTTGTCCTTCCATGACCTTCTGAAAAAAGAGGTGACTAGGGCAGTGACAGAGTTTCCTGAGGCTGCTACGTTATTTGGGTCAGTGAAGATTGTTGGTAGTGAACCAAGTGGCTGAACGAGCCTGTGACCGGGCATTTGTACATGAAGTTCACTATAGGGAATGTAAATTGATGCATATGTGGAGGAAAATATGCACTTCACATATAAAATGATGGGTCTGAGCAGATTGTTGTCACAAGGGAATGAGGTATTAACACTGTAATAGATATCTTGATGAAAATGTCAACTCAACGATTGGGAGGAGTAAGAAAAGGAAATATAATCCTGGTTATTATTAGGAAAATAACAGAGGAGAATGTCGTGATGTTGTCCTGATGTTACTTTATGCAGTGGTACCCCTGCATCTCAACAGGACAGAGCAGAGCTGGGAACCTCCTAAGGAAGGCAGCAAACAAAATCAGCTGTAGAGCAGCCCCTGTACAGAGATGAATAAGCAAGGGCTCTTCAGCCTGAGAAGGAGCAAACTGAGGCTGGGCTTGGTAGATGATTTATAACCATGATTGCAATGGAAGGGCTGAACAGAATCAGTTGTTCACTGCATCTTCCATTAACACACTCAAGGTATGTCCAGTGGAGCTGGCAGTAGAAAATGAGGAATGGGTGGTGCTCTTCCTTTGGTTTGTACTTGTCCAAATGATCACAAGGGAGAACTGCCCATCTCCCCTTCAGATAAAGCTGGGCTCAAGCAGCTTCTGGTGATGTTTCACAACCATGTGAAGGGACCAGCCTCACAGACCATCAGCTGGGCATATTTTTAAACTGTATATTTTCTGTTCTGAAATCTGGTTGTTAACTTGGGCATCTCATTTAGGGAACAGAAACCAGTGAGGGTCAGAGATGGAGGTATTAAACCAGAATGTGTACAGGTAGAGCTGTGTTTAAAATATAAAGGTAAGCACATTAATCTTCCTTCAAATTAATGAAGAATAGTTTTCAACATAAGGGTCAGAGATGGAGTTATTAAACCAGAATGTGTACAGATAGAGCTGTGTTTAAAATGTAAAGGTAAGCACATTAATATTCCTCCAAATTAATGAAGAATAGTTTTCAACCAAAGTTATTGTATGCATATGAATAATTTTTTTTTAGGTTAATTTCGCCTTAGAAATTAAAGAAATGAGGCAGCCAGTTCCATAACCACAACATGACTCCTTCTCTAGGCGAGGAATTAGGTTCAGATTTTTATAGGTGAGACACCGAGTCCATGTGAAAGTGTTAATTTAAATATGTGAGGTCACTCAATAGAGCATTCTAAGAATAGGATTTTCCTGTTGGCAATTATAACTGTAAATATAAAGAATTAAATTGTTTAGATGACCTGTTCAGTGTCAGTTTGCTCAGCATTAAGACTTATTAACAGGGAAGCATAGATAAGGTAGCTCTGGTAATCCAAATGATAAATTATTAAAATTCCCATTAAAAACATCGAGCTAATATTTGGAGTTATACTAGTGTGCTGGTGAAAATCCATTAGTAAAACCTCCTTCATTGCAGTGATGCTGTCTCAGGCATATGTAAAGTCAACCAAACTCTTGAAGCCAGGGTCCTTTAAGTTCACAAGCCATGGTATATGCAACTGTCCCCTCTGAGAGTGCTCGTCCCAGTTAATGAATTTAACTACTGGGATGTATGCAGATACTTGTGAATATCTTTATTTAATCCTTCCTGAGTGCAGACACTCCTCGAGCATAAGCCTAAAGGAAGAAGCTGGGTGAGTAGCTGGTCTGACTTCTGGGAAAGGCAGCAATGCCCAGAAAAGAAGAGCTGAAACTATGGTGAATGTTTGCTGTGGACACATAGAGGGTGTCGACCTGTGCAGAAACTGCTGGGCCTATGGGAAACCTTTCTTTTCAACAGACCAGTTTGTATGAAAACCCAGAAATTCCTAACGTGGATCATATGCATCTGAATGAGAACACATCCCATAAGGTTGTTTTATCAACTTCATAAATATTCACCATGACAACCCAGTTTCTAGAGTTACAAGAAACTGTGAATTCATTTTGGGAATTAGTGTTGGTTATAATAATTTGAGTATGGGGCCTAAATATGTAAATAGTTTTTACAGAGTTATGAGGCTAAAGCTGTTTGTTCTTACAAAGTTAATGCCACCTCGCCGAAGAGAGGGGTTTCTGCTAGCATTGCCCAGGTGTCACTCCTGGCAGGGTAAATTGCTAGTGCAATTAATAGAAATTTTACTTGCAAAGATCTGATCCAAGAACCACAAAGCAGTTGGGGAATCTTCCTTTTTCCATAGCATTAAAGAGAACAGAGGTTAACTAATTTCTCTGAAGGTGAAGGTCTGTTAAGAAGTTACCTGCATTTGGGACTCTTGTCCATGCGAACAGTCCTTCCCATTAATTTTCAGTGAGCTATTCTATTCAGGCAGGTCCAGAATGAAAGCAAGCCATGCACTGCCAAAATGATGCTTGAAAGTATTTAAATCTGGGGGTTTTTTTTCCACTTTGCATGACGGCTGCTAGAGTTCATAAGTTCCGTCTGTCTTCTGAATGCATCTGCTTCCTGGTGGAGCAATCTAAATTAGCATGAAACTTAATTTGTATAAAGATATTTCTAGTTAGATTGAAGTTCACCTTCCTCATTATGGTGCAAAAAAGGGAGGGGAAGGACAAATTATTTTCATATCCGCTCTGAAGACCTTTGCTGTGTCCTGGCCATAAATATTCCTGGGTTTGTTTTTGTTGTACGTGAGAAATCCTTTTTTTTTTTTTATTAGGAGTGGCTTGGAACTTGATTAGTTTCAAAGAGGACAGGGATGGGCTGTGTCTGGAAGTGCTGCTAGTTTCGTCAAGTCCAACACTTAGTGTTTGGCCCAGGGGTTCGGGGCTGTGGGGCGCGCTGATGCATGGGTGCGTCAACATAGCCAACAGGATATTTTTTTTTAGGGAACATCACTAAAATAATGAAAACAACTTTGCTCCTCAAAGAGCTTTTATGTTGATAATTGGTGCAAAGCCTTGGTGCAACACAAAATTACTGTGTGGTTGATATAAATCCCAATTCCTCTGCAACCACTGCTTTTATCACCCCACCAGGAGGAAGGACCTGGAAGGACTGCTAGCATTTCCATTAAAATGAGGGATTGCACAACTGTTGCTTTTCATACAGAAAAACATGGAATTTGTACATATATACATGCTATCAACAAAACTGTGCTTGAAAATGAATGGGGTTTTTTTTCCACCCCTTTACTCTTCCTTCACTTTAAGGGTTCAGAGGAGAATTCATAATAGAAAGCATAACGTAAAATTTGGGATTTACTTCTGGGCAGAGCACTGCCAGCCTCTTGGGAGAGCATGAGGAGCAGCCCTAGTTTTTGCCACAAGGAGAGCCCTGGAGTCCCACGGACAGGCAGAACTTAATCACTCTGACTTTCTATGCAAAGTGAAGCATAAATCACTAGTTTAAACTTGTGTTCGAGTGTTGCTTCTGATGATAATTTAAATCTTCTGTATTTTTGTAAGGTGTAGGGCAGGGGAGGAAACTTGTTTTTAATGAATTGCTTAATAAAAATGGGCTCCTGCTTTTCACTGTGAAGAAAAGTTTAATTTGGAATTGCAGCGCATTTTGCAGGGCTGTTTATATTAATACTTACTATGCAGCAAAACTAACTGGGATAAATGGACAAAATTTAAATGTCTTATTTTCTCCTAAGTATCCTTAATGCAAGGGCCAATTCTTTCACCCTGGGGGAGTGAACCTCAGCTCTACTAAGCCTCCTCCGATGATGCATGCAGCACAGAGCCCTCTCCTCCCAGGAACCCATCCCTTCAGGTGGCAGGGGCTATTGTGTGACTTACGTAGTCTTCCTTACCCTCTCTCCAAATCCAACCCAGCTAATGCAGCCAGAGGAAGGAACATGCTGTATTTCTTCTTTTGAAAAGCAACAGCAATGTTGTTTACCTGGAGGTTCCACCCGCAGTAACTGGATTAAGATGGAGCTTGTACAGATGTCAGGGACAATTCCTAGAAATAATGGAATTAAAGGCTCAGAATTTTTTTTTAAATCGATATTCTAATATGTCATGTTTAAATTAAATGCTGGAGATGATTTTTGATGTAACTTTCCATGTTGTGTTTTAGGCTTAGGGATTTTTTCCTCTTGTTTATTTGTTCTCATCCTAGGTCTTCAGGAGAAAGCTACCTTGCAAAGAGCTATGACTATTGGGAAGAGAATGGCATTATAAAGATGTCAGGACTTCCATTTGCTATTTTTTTGTTTTTAATTTGGTGATGTCATTAATTGATCTGCAGCCATCTGTAGTAGTTATACAGCCTACAGCACTGACCTCTTACATCCAGAGTAATTAGGAATGTGCTTTGGAATGTTTTGGATTCCTTCTGTGACCTTTTAGCTACCAGAATTGCACCATGTCCATGGTTACTCACTTGCCTTGGCAGATGATACGGTGTTTTTAATGTTTTTGGTGTTTTAACTCTGTGGTTAAAAAACTTGCTATACAGCAAACAGCAAAGCTGAAGACTGACCACGGAGGATGTTCCTCGGTATCCAAAAGTGCTTTGAAGGAGATGCATTGTCTCTTTGTGCTCCCTCTCTGCGCTGAGCAGAGCAGTCGGGTTGGCAACTGCCGAAGGGTTCAGTGGTAGGAAGCTCTGTGGGTTGGGTAGGAAGTGTCTGAGACACCAGTGAGGAGGTGGTGTCTGAGCATGATGAACCTCAGCACACCCATGTGTGAGTAAATAACATAATGTGGAAAAATGTCTTGGGGAAAGTGTGCTTGGCTCTCTTCTCCAGGATGTGGGATTGATGGCAAGTGTGGCTCATGGGCTCAATAAACCTGTTTGGTAAGGCAAGCCATGGTGGTGTGGGGTTGTGGATGGAGGGGGGTGAGCAACCCAAGCCCCTTGTCGCAGTGATACCTGAAGTTGAACCTGAGCAGGGCCAGACCCATAGCTAGGTGCAAAACACCAATCCCACCGCTCTTGTGTAGCGAGTAGACACACTCCTCGCTGTCAAAGGAGAGATGTCTTAAAGAAAAAAAAATAATAACAAACATTGTAAACATTAGGGATAAGTGTTTCTCCATCTACAAACACCGTTGATGTGCATTGCCTAGGAAACCCACAGCAGCGTATCCAGTGGGTTCCCACTGTGTGTGCTGTGGTGGCATTCAGTGCTTAGGTTTTTCTCTATGTAGTTAAATCCATCAGTGGATATTTAAATGGAGATGACCCCTTATCTTTGAAACCTAGCATCAAAGTGGAATGACTGTGTCTTAATTTGGAGGTGAAACTCCCACTGGCTGGAGTTGTCTTGGGGCAGTGGAAGAGGTTACGGGTGCTGGTGAGGGCTGGGGAGCTGCAGCTGAATTCATGGAAGGGTCATGGAAATAACCATTGACTTTGTCTGTAAATAAAGACCCAACAGCCTATTTTTCAAAGCGTTGTTGAAAAATATCCAAAGGCATATCTGCAATTTAGAAATCCAGCATATGCCACAACGTTTCAGGAACAGATCTGGGCAGTGGAATTGTATTTCTATAGACATTGCACAAAAGTAGCCATAGCAATGCTAATTTATGTGTTGTCTAGGGAGCGAGCACAGATCGTCAGAACAAGACTAATCTCCCTCTGTGTTTTTTCTAATAAAAAGGAAGAACACTAAATAATTAACATAAACAAATGAAAACTAATTTGCCAATTTTTTTAATTTTTACCCAACTGCGTGATCCACGTTAATGAATAATTTACAAGTCAGAAACAAATAGAAAATTAAAATATTTCTCTGGGGTCTGCTGTATGTGTTATCTGAACATGCTATCTGACTGTTTGTTTATATATATATATATGTATATAAAAAAGAGTGAAAAATAACCCCAGAGAAAACAGCATTCAGCATGAACCAGGCTGTAATAAAAAGAGCTGCAGACTCCAGAGGCTTTAGCCATTTCCTTATAGACCTGGGATCATTTGTCTGAGGCTGTTTTTGAATTATTCATATAAACTGTAGCTCTTTGCTTTCAGAGATTGAATGCAACCAGCTTCTATCATATGGTTTCACATGCTGCTTTTTTTGTTTGCATTTAAGGTTTTTTTATAGGGTGCCCCTTATTCAAAGGCTCTGCTGGATGCTGCAGGATTCTATCAGCCACACATTAAACATTAAGAACCTGTCTTGTGGTTAATACTGAGGGTTTCACACAGCAAATAAGGCAGCTGGTGGGAGGGTGAGCCAAGGAAACAAGGGAACTTTAAGAGCTAATAAACCTTGGAAATAATATCGTGATTCTGCTTTGACTTTTTCCTTGGTGGTAATCCTCCAAAGTATTTATTCTTTTAGCTCCAAATGCTATGTGTTGATTTTACAAATCTTTTGCATCCTGATGCCCTAGGCCTACGTAAGACTAGCAGGACATTATATTGACACCAGTGCCTCTATATTAGCATTTTAGTTTAGATCAGGAGGGTGTCTTTGAAACAAATTTCCCAGTTTCCCTCCCTTACTGTACTTGGACACAGCGCACTTTGCATTGCACAAACTGTATTTGTCATGGCTGGAGTTAAGCTGAGAGCTACTGATGGGTCTTTGCCCCTATTTCTTGTTGATATCCCTAACTTCTTATCCAACCGTTGGTTTAGCCGTGCAGATCTGCTCCTCTTCCATCCCACTACTTGTTAACATAGACATTGCCATGAGTCCAACCAGAGCATGACACCACTCCTTCAACATCCACACAATAAAGCTGGGGTGCTACAATGAACTGCAGTGATTTAACTTTCCTACCCCTGGCCATGGCTAATCAAGTCCGAAGATGGCAAAGAGGGAAAGGACCGTTATCTTGGCCCTGTCGGAGTGCTGTGGATCCTGAAATACAGGTGTTGATTGCTCTTTTTATAACAAGAATGATATATTTTGGGTGTAGCTGTCTGGGCTGGGTGACCATATAAGGCTTTAAATTTTGCTTTCACCTTGGGCGGATGACTTCCTTCCGGTTTTGTTTTCCAAATAAAACTGAAAATGTCAGTGTCTGAATATCTTGCTAGCAATATTTTGGTCAAAAAGAAAGCAGATCTTATTTTTGAGGAGGGAAAGGATTTCCTTTTGGCTAGCTTTTTTTTCTCCTCAGTAGCTCAAGGAGAGAATTTTCCAAATATTGCTTTAATTTCCTTTTAACCATTGAGTAGCAGCATCTTTATTGAAAGCATTGTCACGAAACGACCAGCATTCAAAACTGGCAACCAACTTAAGCTACTCTTCTGTGCTTCACTTGCCTGGTGTCAGGCTTATAGAAAATTGTCCTGTCTTTAATTTCAACTGTTTACTAACTCTGCCTGTGGTTGAGATGAGAATGAAGATGCAAACCAAGGGATAATACAAAGAATGGGAGAGCTACCTCCAAAAGATTACAGAAGATTAAATGGAAAAGATAAACTCTTGCCTATAGTTTGTGTGTTTTACAGCCAATGATTCAACATGATTCATCCTGCAGATAAAGAATACATTTGGGAAAAATTCTCTCTTGTCCAGGCTAATTAGTTCTTTATCTCATTAAAGTAACAGCCCTCCGGAATCTGGACTTCAGCAAATAGCTCAGTAACTGCAGCCAAGTTCCAATAGGGATGTCCTTGGCTCGGCACTTCGCAGTGATATTAGACGTGACAGAGACCTGCTGTGTATCCTCACAGATGCACTGGGATATGGAGACGCTATGTCAAAGGCTAATTCTCACGGTGAAGGCTGAAGCTTGGTGCACGTAACACAGAAGGACTTCTAGTACATGCAGAAGTTCCTCCTAATCCTGGACAGTAAATATGTTTTTCCAAGTCCTATTTAACACAAGATTCTAAGCCGATGCTCAAATGCCAGATGGAGCAGCAGGTTTTTTGTTGAACTAGGACCTCTGGGGTTGTTAGGTGTTCAGATCCAAGCTGGGTAAGTTAAACTTGCCTTAAAAATGCTCCCAGCATACCCTCTTCTGCAGCTTCCCCAGGGCACAGTTTTCTATCTTTCCAGGGACCATTGACCTCCCTGGGAGATCTTTCTGCAATTGGTTTTGTATTTGACATGTCAAGGCAGATGAAAAACGTCTCCCGCTCCCTGGACCAGCCATCTGGATTACATGTTTGCACTCCATCGAAGCCCCCTTTGCCATCTCTTGGCCCCGTGGTACCAAACCGGGCTGCTCCCCACCTTACAAGCTGGAGTGCTGCTGGTGAGCAACCCTCTGAAGGTACCTGGAGACCTGCGAAGTGAGTGTCATTCAGGGGTGCCTGTGCATCCAAACAGACTGTTCTCTGGGCACTTACAGCCTGTTGTTCTGCATTTGGTGATTTTTGGAACATAATAAAGGCAACAAGAACAGCCTTTACTTGGCAAATCACATTCCGGTCATGGCTGGGACATGCACCTGACTTGTGGTGGATGAGGAAAATGCATACAATTCTTTTTTGAATCTTAAACGCTTAATTGGTCACTGCGTATCAGACCCTGACGTGGCAGATCACAGGACAGAAGTAAGGTATAAATGTTAACATTTATACTAATATTAAAAAGCAAAGATGTTGAAAGTGAGCTATTCAAGCAATTGATAGTCTGTTAGAAATGCAGTAATAGCACCAATAACCAGCTCTTAAACAGCTTGTAAAGGCCAGTACAGGAGCAGTCTTCAACAGTAATGTCCAGTTACAAAAGTTGTGAGGATGTCTTTTTCTCTGTGGTGTGGATATGTGCCCTTTTTTGATGTTTTTCAAAGAATGATAGCCCTGTTGAGAAAAACATCTGTGCATGGTTGCGAGTGGTCTGTATTTTATCATTATGTGTTCAACTGCAGCAAAATCTTTCGACTAACAATCCTGCCAGTGCTATCGCCCTCTTGATAAGCTCTGGTTGTGAGAAGCAGACTGAAACATTTGCTGGGCAAGAGGAGAAGAGAGCTCTTCTAACTTGCAAATGAATTTCATTGGGTTTTCCCTGCTGATGGGTATCAGGTTAGAAGCATAACTTCTGGAAAAGCACTTGCAGCTCGTTTTAGCCAGCTATTTCATTGCTGCTAATCAGATTTGTAAAGTGCCATCCTGATGTTTATCTGCTCCAGGTGAAAAGCATCGCTGCAGCACACGGGATGCAGTTGCTAAGCAACCGCCTTCAATTAAAACATCTTCTTAGATATCTGCAGTATACGAGAAATTAGATTTAACTCCTCATGAGCTCAAACAAGAGCAACCTATGAACCTAGAAGATACTGCCATAGATCCCTCCTCCTTTACATCAGTGGTTGCTGTCACTTTGCCTGTAATATAAAGCTTGAGAGCGTTAAGGTTCTTTCTCTCCAGGATAGCGATACGTCTCCTGCATCTGCTTGTCATTAGCAAGATGCCTGCAACTCCAAAAATACTTATTGTCAGACAACTCTGAGGAGGGAGGTAGGATTGAACCAACTTCTGACCTTAGGATTTTGGACTTGTGGCTTGGGGAGTGTGGAAATTCAAAATGGCTCAACGTTAGTCTCAAACCAGAACTCAGATCTAAGTGCGCCTTTAAAAGAAGCTCTAAATAAATGAATGTTTTTAAAATGGGTTCAAGCTGAGATTTTGAAAGGAGTTTTCCCACCTCTGCCCACCACCGCCACCTGCCTCTGCTTCATCTACCCTGCTCCGTGGAGTTCATAGCTAGTCCTTTCCTCTTGCTCCAAAGGACTCCCGCATGGGCAGACTGTTTTCATGTTCAGACTCTGATGCACAGCTTGGAAACACAGCCTCTTTTTCCTACGTGTCACAGGCTCCTCGGGTTTCCTTCTAAAAGCAACAGAAAAATGATATTTGGAAGTGCTATCATTTTTTAGCCTGCTGTTTTCAAGCCTCCCAACAGCTGGAGTAGAAATATGAGGGGGTTTCTTTTACAAACTAGAAATATTTGCTGCCTGATTTTGTGATGTCCTAAATTCCCTGACTGGTTTGTGAAAAAATAATAAAAAAAAAAAAAACCACCACCAAATGGAGAGCACTTGGGATGTAAGGTGCTGCTGAAGGATGAGGAGGGACTGGAAACATAAGAATGAAAGGTCTTTTACATTAGGAAGTTTCAATGATGTTAAACGCTGAAAATCCTTCTTTCTAATATCTAAAGTACTCAGATGCCTAAATTTTGTTGACAATTAATAGGATCTGGGTGCTTTTTCTTGTATCCTATGAAAAAATCACACCTGAACTGTTCTGTCCTAAGATCCCAGGCAGGGCCCCAGCTCTGTTTTTGGAGATGTTTCGCTGTGTTTGTGCGTTTAAAGTCTAAATACAGAAAAGCAGCAAACATCTGTTTCATTATATTTTTACAAGGTTCAGTGCCTTCCCCTTTTCCACTCTTTTGAAACATCCAATGTTCCAGCACCTCAATTACATCACAGGAATAACTTGAATACTGAATAGCTGCAGAAATCTAGCATAAGCTGTGAAATAACTGAATCCTAGCTGTTTTAATGAAAGAACTTTATATACCTTTTGTGCTCTTTTTGCACTTGTGTTTTTTTTCTTAAAAAAAAGGAAAACGTCCACATGGTTGCTCAGCTGCCAAACACAGTCTCTCACAATTTGAAATTATATTTAATTTTTATCCAGGAAATTAGTTAGGTGGGTTTTGGTGAGTATACTTGCTCTGAAACCTGCTATGTTCTATGTGTGTGGGTTTTTTTTTTCCTCTCTCCAGGATTCATAGTGCTAATGTGCTAAAACCACAACTGAATAGTTTTGTAATTTGCCTCTGAGACGAATCTGTGGCCATCTTTTTAATGGGATTGTAAATTATATGCACTTTATAAAGGGACTCCAGTAGACTGAACAATTGTGTTAATGACTCTTATCAAGAGATTAACTAGGAAGGCAGGGTGTAGAAGATTAGATTATTTCACCTGTGAGATTGCCAGGGGAACATCTTTATGACTTGTCTAATTAGCTCAGTACCATTTTTATAGTGGTCCCCAGCAGTGCTACAAAAGTTAGAGGAATTTCTGCCGTGATCCTCATCTTAAGTTGCGCTGTGGCTGTTTCCAATTGCGTTGGGGTGAAATGCCGGAGCATAAACAATCTCTTTTTTGAAGGAGCTTGAAAAAAAATCACTTGGCAACGTGCCCTGTGTATATGAAGTCTTACACACGTGGTGACATTCTGCCAGCACAGGGTACCTAACTTGATAATTCTGTTATCCAGATTGCATACAGCAAGCTGGAGACTGAAGAGAAGAGAGAGAGAGAAAAAAAAAAAAAATCCCTGCTTAACTAATGAGTTTTGTGAGAGATTATTAGTTGGCGCCGTTGGCTCGTGAAAGAACAGAAGCAGATCAGGATCCCGTGTTGGCCTTCTGGCTTACAGCTCAGTGCTGGCATGGTGGTAATGATATATGGGTGTAGGGTGCTCTTATCTCCACCCTAAAATGCGATCAGTGTTGGCATCCAAGTGAGGACCATGGCATTTGCTTTACCCTAGGTAGTGCTTTTCCTCATCTCCCTGCTGATTTAATTGCCCTGTGCCTGCCTCTCAGCATTATGCCCATCCTTAAAACGGATACGATGCAGATTTACTTCTTGAGAGTGACGAGGAAGCTTTATGGAACTTACTTTTTTCTGTACAGATCTAACTGTAAGTCTTTTGTTACTGCCTAATGCCTGGGATGTAACATCTGGAGTGGATGATGAGGGACATTGGCTGGGCTGGATACAGGGTGCTGTCCTGCTGTAGGGATTTATCTTTAGGGGGCTGCTTCTCTGTTTCTGCAGCTGTAATGATCTCTATGGCTGAGCGGTTTCAGGCTGCTAAATATAAAATATTTTCCACTTGTATTAGAAAACATTGTATTGTACGATCCAGAGAGGATGAGGATGGAAAGGAAGGTAGCACAAGGATGGAGACTGGAATAACTTGTGCTTACTGACTGCAGCAAGCACGGCTCAGCTGGCACATTAATAGGTGGATTTCTGGTTTCTTGGTGTGCTTGCATACCAAGCATCAGAGTGAGTGAGTAGTTTCATTATCATCAGCATGGAAAAGCTATTTCTCACGCTGAAGACAAACACAAGAATGTGTGGTGGAAATCACAATATATGTAAAGATTAAGACCCTAATCAAAAGGGGTTCGTCATAACGGAGAAAATAGTATTTCTGTGAATGCACGTATTTCTCCATGAATCTAAAGTCTGTAGATGGAACTGCTCTTCTCTAGGGTCCTCAGCTAGAGATTTCAGGTGGCTGGAGACTGTGCTGGCATCTCTCACTTGTGTGCTTTGTGGGAGAGGGACCGTGTTAGTGACTGTCTCTAACACCCAAAATCAGGTGCATAGCACAGTGGTCTGTGTGTTTGGGCTGGATGGAAAGTCTTGGCCCCTTCTGAGAGCCAATGTTGCTCCTTGATGCTGTGGCTGAGAACAAACCTGCCATATAAACAGGTGCTACATGGTGTGGAAAGGCTTCGTGACCAGGCCATGCTGGGGCAATCTTCCTTGGCAGCCCCCTCCATGCATGCCCATCCACACTCCTCGTGGCTCTGAGCTGCTTAATGCTTCTGACTCGCCTCTTTCCTCACTGTCCTGGCAGAGGGACACCTGCCCTGCCCAGGGATGGGTGTTCCCATGCCTGCGGTGTTGGAGGACAAAGCTTCCCAGCCTTAAATCCTTCCATTGTCTAAGCCAAGGCTGCTGCTGTGAAGTTGATGGCTTGGGGACTGTTTTGTAAGTGCTGGCACAGTGCAGTGTAACAGATATCTGTGCACACTTTCTGAAAAGCAACTCTAAAAGGTTATGGGCCAAATACATACTGCTTGGCCTAAATGGGGTTTTCAGAAATATGAGAAGAGTAGAAAAGTGTTGCTGTAATAGATGTGTTATTTTTCTTTTACAGTAACCTTCTGATTCCTAAAATAGTTCATCAGTCTTCTCTTTTGTGAAAATTAGTAGACAGTACCACATGCTGAAAAGCTGAAAATTGGATTAATATATTTCTTTTCAGTTTTAAAACAGTCATCTGTTGTTGTCATTAGAAGTAATAGGCTCATGAGCTATAAAAAGAGCTGCTTACTTTTTCTGGGGGGGAAAAAAACCTCCACTGGACGTTCAGAAGATGGATCTGTCATGTCAAATTTTCTCCCTGCCTTCCTCGTCCTGGCATGGTTGCAATCTTGTCATATTTCTCTCAAAATTAAGCTGGACTCAACTGTAATTTGCAATGTAAACCTTAGAGGGAGATGGATGGTGTGGGTTTCTTCCAGTAGAGTGAGTTGGGTGCAGATTTGTGTTGTTCATTAAGTAACCATTAGACCAAAATACTGGTGTCTTTTTAGCAGGCATAATTCTGTAGCCCTTCAGAGAAAGGGTAAGAAATAAAGAAATTTGGACTGTTGGTGACACTTAAGGATGGACATGTCTATACCCATAAAAACATGCATCTACCATTCCCCACGTAATCTGTCTGGTGCTGTTCTCTCTGAGGTGCAGCTTTTGTGCTGTAAAGCAAAATACAACACTAGGGTTGCCATTTACTTTCATTTCTTAAAGATTAAAACACCATTCCACATGAACTAATACTGCTTTGGAGAGCTTAATTTCTTCTGAAACACGGTGTTATTGGGCTTTGCTGCCCTCTCTGCAGAGCAGTGTTCGTAGGTGGTCAGCCTTGGTGAGCTTTGGCCCCGTTGCCTCCGTGGCTCTTCCAACACTGGATGTGCCCTGTTGGGATTTTGGGGCTGCCTCTTGCTATCCAGGACTTGCAGGGAAGGCTGGTTGCTCTAAAAGTCAGTGTGGTGGCATTTGGCATGTTGAAATGGTTGGGTTTTGTTCCAAATGGAAACTTGCTTTTGAAACAATCAGTGTTTTCTTAGAGCATGTTGGTTGCTGTCTTGGCCAGCTCTAGCTCTGGTGCAGGTTGTCGCGGTAGTAAAGACAACGTATAGCAGACAACATGTAGAACACATTCTCTGCTTTGGTGGAGCTGTGGTGATTTGCACCACATTTTACGCTGTCATATCAGGACCCATACAAATGTCATTAAATTCCTAGATACGGTTACATCATGAGCATCTTCTCATCCCATAAGTGAATCGTTTAGTGCCTGCTGCCATTTGTAGGGTGGTTGTCATACCTGACTCCAAAAATTTCTGGACTTCAGTGAGAAATTTGCTTTCTTGCCATGGGCTTGAATCCCAGTGTGTGTGTATAGATAGATAGATAGATAGATTTTTCTTTTCCCCTTGAACTGTAATCTATGAAATGCTTTCTTTGCTGAGTTTTCTGTAGCACTCATGTTGTTTCAGACCTCTTCCTCGGTGTTCAGATTGGCTGTAGTTTCAGAAGCACTTTGGCAACAGAGAAGCCAAGATGTCAAGAGGCTTCATTCTCTCTAGTTGGTTCCCTTGGCAAAAGTTAAAAGCTTGTGTATTTTGAGGCAGGAGCGGTGCTGTTGAAAGCCCTGACCACAGTGACAGCATCAGAAAGAAGAGGCTTTTTAAAAGGAATCTAACTTGGCTTTTTAATGGTATTCATCCTTGTGCAAGGTTTCCAGAGCTGCTGTAACTATGAAATAATGTTCTGTAGCCATGGTGCGATAGATTACTCTTCCTGAGGGCAGAGCTGAAAGAAGGAGAAGAAAAATTTATTGATATCATGGGAAGTGGAGAAGAGCTCAACAGGTCATCCTGTGAGTGCTCCCGTCCCCTGAGAGATATCACCAGCATTGCTGCATTTCCCTTCAGGCTGTTTACACCCACTTATGAGAGGAATTAATATATCAGCTGTCCTGGGCATCCTTATGTAGCCAAGATCGTAGCAAAGGGATTAGATGCGAGCTCACTTCAAATATGTGAAGGGCAAGACTTTCTGGGTTTGTTAGTTATGCTGTGTTTAGTCAATAAGTTTTGTACTGAATCCTATTTTGATTAAATGATGAGTGAGGAGAGACCAATGTCATAATTTACAAGACTGGGAAGAGAAACAATTAGATATTATGTCCATAGGGTATAAAAAGGGAGGAAGGGCTTTACATGAAGAAAATGAAAATATTAACAATTCATCTATTAAGTGATGAAAGTGCCCTCTGAAATAGGAGGCAAACGCATCCCCTGGGAATTTTAAACTGTAATGAGTAAAACTGAGCAGCGATGCAGCAAGAAGTTTACCTTTGTCAGAACAGTAAACTTGTCCCTTTAATAAATCTTTTCCTTCTCTGGCTCATTAAGTTTTCAGTGAGGGGACTGAGGGATGTACCTACAACCCAACACTGGGTTCCAGCTTCTGAAACCCAAGCCAGCCAGGCAGGAGCTGGGTGCGGGACTGAGCTTCCCGTCGTTGTGTTGGGTCACATCATGTGCTGAACAGCACAGTTTCTAGATAGGATGCAAAAAGCAGAAAGCAATCAGAAGTGCTAGAGTATTTCTCTTGCAATGTTTTTTTTCTCTGTGAGACAGTGATACAGGAAAGCCTGATTCAAATGATCCTGAACTTGGACCCCTAGCTCCATCCTGAACTCCCGTGGTAAATCTCAGAAGTCAATCTGAAAGCAGCCCAAATCAGCACAGAGATTTCAGAGACCTTAGCCACAAGTCCCTTCTCAGTGCTAGCATCGTAGGTAATGCTCCACTGCTGTATGCGTGGGGACATTATAGATGGGCACTACATGTGAAGGCCGGGGGAAAAACCCAATGGTACAACAGCAAAAAACCAGCCAAGTACACCAGATTTCTAAACACACCAAACTGAGCAAGTAAAAAGCCACAAAAGACTTGTCAACCAAGTCAAGTTGTAAGGAGGACCTAAGAGGAACTTTGGAAAATGAGACCATATTCTGTAAAGATATTGGCTAGTAAACTTACAGGAAACTTGCTTTTGAAAAAAATTCCCTGATAGTTGGTCTGTGCTGGAGAACAGTGGAAAGCAATGTGGTCCTTTCTGGAGCATAACCTAAACTGTAGCAATTGGGCTCTACAAGCATGTCTTGATTCTCAAAAAAATAAGAAAATGCAGATTGAATAAAATATGTCTTAAATATCTAGAATAATGCAAACATAAGCAAGAAACTGTGGGAGTTAATTTCCTAATGGCTACTGTTCCCCCATGTGTTCCATTTTTCAGCTAGATCCTCAGGAAACTTGCTGCAGCACCAGCACATGCTCGTTTGTGCTGAACAGCCGCGATGCTTAATGCTCATCCCAGTGACGCTCTAAATAGTGGTGACCTCTTTCCAGCCTGAACCAATTCAGTGATGCTGTCTCTTTGTTTCCTACTTTTGGCCTAATTTTCTGTTCAGTGTGACACTTTTCCTTGAGCAGTCCTCCGGTTTTGGTTGACGTCTTCTTCGGCGTGTTTGGAGAGACGGGTGCACGGACAGAGCCTGCACACACTTATGTTGCTCCAGGTGAGCACAGGGTGTGTTGGGTTGTGGTCTGTGGGGTTTGTTGGGGGCTGGGGTCCCTCTGCAGTGAAGGTGAGACGTGGAAGGAAAATACAAGCAGTATTTGATGTAAGAGCGGTGGAAGAGTCTGAAATTGTTTGCTGTTAATTAGTAATTGATAACCATATTCTATTTTAACTAATCAAGATCAGAGCCCTGATGCACAAGCAGAAATCAAGAGCTGTTCCCTTCCTTGAAGATATTGTGACCTAAATGGACAAGATGCACCCAAGAAAGGAGGTGAAAAACCTACGGTGCCGTTGTTGTGGATGCCCCATCCCTGGGAGTGCCCAAGGCCAGGCTGGATGAGGCTTGGAGCAACCTGGTCTGGTGGAAGGTGTCCCTGCCCGTGGCCGGGGGGTTGGAGCGAGATGGATTTTAAGGTCCCTTCCAACCTAAACCATTCTATGATTTGAGGCCAGTGGCAGGCTGGAATACAGGATCCGTCCTGAACATCCATGCTGTGTCTCCCTGTAGTAACTAACCCATTTCAGCGAGCCTAATTCATATTCTGTTTCTAAATCTGAATGAGGAACTTGTTTAAGTAGGTTTAGGTAACTCTATTGATGGCACAATTTTTTTAATTGGTCTGGCAAATCGTTCTGACAGCTGTGGATCGCAGAGCCCCTGTAGCTATGTTAATCTTGTGCAGTTAACGTATTTTTATTGAACATTCATAGCTGAAGTGTTTCAGGTCCCTGTTGGATTGCCAGAGCAAATAAAATAGGACCTTCCCCTTCCCACCTCCTGTATACAAAAGCCACTATCATCTGATCTGGTTTTGTTCTGAGATATGAAGTAGTTGTCACCATCTGACATTTAATTACCGACGTTACCAGATGCTCAGCGTATTTGGGGATTAGCAGCAGCTTTTGCGTTCCAGCCCTCAAAATAGGATGCAGAAAGGTCTACGCATCTCCGAAATGGGAATTAATGCAGATGGTTTCAGGGCTTCTTGTGTCACGGATGTCCCCATACCAAGCACACCAGTGCTGCCAGAGATGCTGCTTTGGGGACAACCTCCCTGTTGCCTACAAAGAGGGAACAGCAGCTTTAGGGGGCTGCTTGTGTAATCCAGCACGTTTCCCACGGGAGCAGCCCCTCCACACCAGCATGAATGGGTGCCCAAAATAGTAACAAGTAAAAGCCTTTACTGCAAAGGATCCTGATCTTTCTATCCTCTTTAGACTCATTGTATCCTGCTAAGAAGCTTAATTAACACGCTGCTTGACAGGCCTTGTCAGGCTGTAACATGGACTCTACACCATTTAATACAGGGGCTGTCATCTTCCCTAGCAAAACTGGGCAAAATATAAATGAAAAATTAATAACATGAAAAATGGAAAAATATAAAATTAATAAAACACAAGATACTTTGTGGACACAGAGAGTCAGAGGGGGAATTCTTTGTTAAATGGAAACCAGAGTCTTAAAAACATGGATAAGAGCAGACCTGGGTCAGAACAGCATTGGCAATGGACTGTTCTCAGGAACCAAAAGCAGCCTGGGTGTTTGAAAAGCAGCTGAGGCTCCTGCTTCTGTGCTGGAATACAAATGGACATGGATCAGAGCTGGTGCAAAAGGTGGTTTAGCACCGTGCGTGCTGTCCCCAGACCAGTGTGATAGACTGGGAGAGGTGAGCAGCAGCAGAGAGCATTTCATTATCTTGTGTCCACCTCCCATGACCACAGGATTGAAAAACAGCAGAAGGGGAGAATGTTAAAGCCTATAAATTGGCTTCCTAATAGGTGACAGAAAGAGGTATCAGGTGGCTTTGATCAGAGGATGGATCCTGCATGGCTTCTGGTCTTGTCAGCAGCAGGCATTGCAGTGTTTCTGGCGCTGACTGCCTTCAGCTGTGCTTGCCCTCGCCGTGCCATCGCTTCAGAGGTGGTGCTGGGAAAGGAACGATCGGTTTTGCACACACCCATGTCACTGCTGTGGAGAAGAACTCATCTGTTTGTCTCTAAATGCAGCGGCTCTGGAAGGATAAGATGGGTTAACACATTTGCTGGCAAGAGCAGCTGTGAAAGCTCCAGTGAACTTTATTGATATTTCCAAATTAAAGCTCTTGGCACTAACTCCTCCCTGAGTAGCACCAGCAGCCTGATGAGACGTAGTTCTCCATCGGGGCAGTGGCTGGGCTGTGCTCTGCTGAGTTTCACCAAGGTGCTGCTGAGCAGCACTGATGCTCCAGCCCCCTTTCCAGCATCCTCCCTGTGCTCGCCAGCACCCCTCAGCCCAACACAAAGGGCACATCCCGCTCCAACGGGGCAAGAGCAACCGTGCCACTCCAACGCAGGGTTTCTCCGGTCACTGTGGCCTTTCTGTGTCAGGAGAATCTCAAACTGGCACTGTGGTTTTTCATCAAGTGCCTTGCAGGTAAGGAGAGGAAGAAAGGCACGTAAGCCTTCCTGCATAACAGAAAATTACCATCCAACAGAATTTCTATTGAAGCTTGGAAGAACATCAATGAAATAGAGATCTACCCAAAGCTGGCATGTTTGTATAACTGCTATACTCAGTCTTCATTATAAAATGGAAAAAAACACCCTTTTTTACTGCTATTTCTAGGCTGTGGTTCTACTGAAACAGAAGCTTTCTCTTCCCATCTCCATCTCTGACCTTTCGGGGAGCACTGCTGTACATTCATTCAGCAGCAAGCGACAGACCGCTTAGGCAGAGATACTCAAACAACAGTACACCTGTCCAAAAAGGATTTTGAAAATTAATTTTTAATATGTGGCCTCTGCCCGGATTTCTCTGTGCTAGTCTGAACCCACAGGTATAAATAGCTCTGCTGACCTGAATGGGTATTTTTGGGTATAGCCACAAAAAAGAATCATTGCCTGATAGTTGAGGTAAATGTTTATCTAGGCATGATTTAGTGTCCGCAGCTTTCTTTCCTTAGAATTTGCACTAATAACTGTTTTTTGAAACAGACTTTGTCAGAAGTAATTCAATAATTGGTTCATTTTGGCTGTTTTGGATTTCTGCTCCTCTGCATCTGAACCTGCCCTGCATGGCAGGCTGCCACCATCTCCATGGCTGGTCAAACGAGAGGTGACATTTCTGTGCATGCCCAAACAAGGACCAAAGTCTACGGCAACCTCTGGATGCCTCCATTAAAAAAGGACTGTGAAAACTGCTTAAGGCAGCTGGGTGAGGTTGCTAAAACCTCGCACTGGACATGCACACACAGAGCCTGTCCTTGAGCTGCTTGGGGCCAAACACCGCTGATTTGCAAGTGGAAAAGGTACAGGAACCCCAGAATCTTTTTGCTCTAACTAAATGCCAACAGCAGAGCCAAATCAGGATTTCATAATGTGTGGATTGCCCTGGGAGCCATCTCAGTGGAGTTTAAACACACAGGCCTCTCCCTGGCAAGAGTCTATAGACTTGAGCCTCTTGGACTTTTCTGCCCTGCAAGGTTACCACGTTTCCTGGCAATAATTAAGTCATTGCAATAGCCTGGTTTCCTGAAAGTGCAGGTCTACAGGCTGAAAAATAATTAATCCATAAATGGAATGTACATGATAAACACTAGAAAAAGACTCTCTAGTTTGCTCTTAACACCGATCTTGTGCTCCAAGCTTTCATTGCTTTTTCTTCCTTTGGTGTCTGTAGCTCCCCAATTGCTGTTAAAGTCTGTATTCAACTCAAGTAGGAAGATGAAAACAGCAGTAAATTTTACAATATGTTTACATTATAACAAGGTTTATAGAGGCATCGTAATTCATCATGTATTCCAACAGAAGTATGGATCTCTTCCAGTTTAATTTTCTGAAGTTTGAGTCTGCAGCTGGGTCGCTCCTGGTGTAATCTGGGAGATGCATCTCCTAAGGCTGTGGGTCGGAAGGCTGTCACTGCCACCCCTCAGTTACCGCGCCGGGGGCTGAGGGCAGAGCATCCGAATCCCTTTCTGTGGGTGCAGCAGCGTAGCTAGCTTCATAAATTTGGTTGCAAGGAGCAATAATCAATATTTCATGGTTAATGACGCAAAACTGAAATTAGTATAGATTTTATGTCTCCTCCTCTTCCCAATTATGCAAACATTACTATGCCCCTTCTGTAGCTGCCTTGTATTACGGCTTTTATAAAGGCTGTCCGGTGATGTTTAATTGAAAGACTGAATAGTCAAAAATGTCACAACCAATTTTGGTTTGTACTTTTTTTTTTTGTTCAGTCTTCACCCTGAGGTTAATAGAAAATGATGTCAAACACAAGAAATGATTTATGTAAGTCATGCAGGTTTGTCACCCAGAGCTATATATAAAGTCAATTGCAAATTGTTTTCCCATTCTAAATTACTGTACATTGCTCTGGGATACGCTGAAAAAAAATGACCAGCGGAATAATATGGGAGAAGAAAAGGTTATCTTCTGAACTGTGCTTCAAAGAAAACAATTTTGAAAGTTGATTGTTTTTAATATGCCAGAAGAGGATGTTCCTCAGAGCAGACAAAAAAAAAAACAAAACCCCAAACCAAAAAAAAAACCAAAAACCAAAACCCCAAAAAACCCAAACCCATAAAGCAAAATAAATAAAAAGAAGTTTCACAATCACAACTGGATTATTTCCAGTGGATGATGAGGCAGCAGCCAGGCCTCCCAAATCGTGCATGGTGCTTTATCAGCTGCAGTGTGTCCACAGAATGGTGCTGCAATTAGAGACCCAGAGGGGCAAAGACGGGAAACCATCTAACTTGTCGTCTTGACAAACCTAGTTTATGCATAAAACATACTTTGCAGTAATAGTCCTCCCAAGGCTGGGAGGAAATGAAAGCTGTATTAGGAGTAAATCAGCTACCAACTGTGATCTTGGTTCATGTCAAACACGGTAGAGTCTTGTACAGGATTAAAAAGTAAAATTTCTCTATTTCACAAAATTGGCTTTATTTGAGGAAACAGAGGTAGAGTTGGCTGATCTGTTGTGCTCCTGGAGATTGCAACAGTCTTACTGGAAACAAAAAATCTTTGATTCATCCCCAAGTCAGATATTCAAGATGAAAATATCCTTGTTTTACATTTGTAATGTTCTCAGCCTTCCTGGGAATCCTGTGTCAGTATGCAAGGTGGGTGCCAAGCACATTACCCTCCTCCCCTACTCTGAGTAGCTTTTGCTTTTACATTTAGTTCCCAACTTAATGAGCTAAAAGAAGTAATGAGTTAACATCTTTGTGTTTTGCATAGACTTCTCATTCTCTGGTGTTGCTTAATTATCCAACAGTTGATGTGTAAACACAAACCTGAAGGCATATCCCTGCATCTCAGGATGGTGATGCTATTGCCATTGCATCACAGGGATGCAGTCGGGGGGGTTCAGCATTTGCTTGGCAGCCCAGCTTTTAAGGAGACTGGGCATGTGTCCTCTGCATGTGCATGTCCCATCAATGCCAGGGTGCTTTGGGGAAATGTGCCCTGCGAGGGGTTGGAAACTTCAGCCAGGAATTGCATCCCCTGGAGCATGTGGTTCATTGCAACCAAGTTTTCCTCCACCCTGTGACTCCTACCCCTTCTGAACAATAGATCTCACCAGCCAGATACAATTTGGGATTTTACGCCATATCTCTATGCTGAACATCATGGGTAGATTTTTCCAGGACATTAGCATGGATGCAGGGCACCCCAGCTATTCATCTGCAGTTAAATTTGTGACATCTCTGCTATTGAAAAAG
Source organism: Eurypyga helias (assembly GCF_000690775.1). Classification (NCBI taxonomy): domain Eukaryota; kingdom Metazoa; phylum Chordata; class Aves; order Eurypygiformes; family Eurypygidae; genus Eurypyga; species Eurypyga helias. The sequence goes on from NW_010236415.1 coordinate 115,045, forward strand.
GATCTGATGCAAATATCCTGCTAAAGGCGTTGGCCTGTAAATCTCAGCTTGTGATTCTCTTAATTATGAGACTGAATACTGTTTGATTGCAGAACAAAGAAGTGCCTGAAAGTACGAGCTGATGCTCCCTTGCCTCTTACCAAGACCCTCTCCTCTGAAATCAAAGCAGCCACACACCTAAGACATTAAAGAATACTTTACTCTTTTGTTCTATTATTTTTGAAGGTCTGACATATTGATAAATATACAATTTATCAATATTGATTAATATTGATAAATATATTGGTTTCTTATCTATATCTAAATTTGAAAGCAATCCCGTAGATATTCTCTGAGGGACTGCTTTGTTTAGTGGTTGGCTCGCAACGTCTTGGGGTTGAGGGGGAATCTGCAGTGTCAGCCAAGAGCTTCCCGTAAGCACATTGAAATGTTTTTTCTCTTCTTGTAGGAAGAACTCAAAAGGCTCCAGCACACCTTGGAACAGGTCAATGATGGCAAAGATTTGCTTCAAAGGTAAATGTGCCATTTCCATGATATCTCACACGTGACAAAGTGAAATAGCTTTTATAAGGCAACAAGCCCTTTCTGAGGGACAGTTTCTTGTTGTAGACTGTTTCTCACTTGGTAACATACTAAATATTCAAGATTTTTGCATCTTTCCTATAAATTATTCTTATTTTTAGTTACAGGAGGATAATTTCTGAAAACTGCTGCTGAATTGAAATAAGTGGCCAGTAAAGTCTCAAAATAACTCCACAGGTTGGGGTCTAATCTTACAAACTTTCATGCAAAGACGTTTCATTCATCTTCCTAGTCCCATCCAAAGCAGCATCCTGAGATGTTTGGTTTTTATCTTCTAGCGTTTTCAAATTGCTTCCTCAAAGCAATCAGTTTGCCGCACCAATTCCTGGGTCATCATTTATTGCCAAGAATTTTTTCTTCGTATCCCTGTATGGCTCTTGCTGATGTAATTCATTTGCTACCAGCATTCCCATTGTTCCTTTCCATTTTCCTCTCCAGCTTCTCAAATGTTGCCCCAGGGATGAAAGTTAATTTAGCAAGAACATCTATTTTATTTGCCAGTGGTTTTTTTTTATTTGAAGCGGCTTCTTTGCTGGGCGTGCCTGTCTCTGGAGCTGTGGCATCTGGAAGATTTCGTGTAAGAACTCAGACAGGATCCAATCTGAAAACTGGATCCAAACTGGTACTTTTGATTGCCAGTCAAATGGGGCTGGAGATGGAGACCTGGGTGCCTTCCTCCAAAGACAGTGATACCTTATTATGAGTAGCTCCTCTACGTTCCTGTCAAAATATGAATTAATTGAGAAATTGATCGCAAAAACGTCATGCTGAGACACTTTAAACACATTATTTTTCCTTTTTCATAGCCATCAGCTTGCCATGGATGAAGAAAATAATATTGAAAAATATCCTATCAACTTACAGCCCTTGGAATCAAAAGTGAAAATGTAAGTAAAAAAAATGTTTTTTCTATCTTTAAAAGCAGCTGAGTTTCTCCAATTCCTGAACTGCAGAACGCAGACCGTATCCATTGTGGATTTCCGTGTAACTTTAAGTACAAAAAAGCCTCAGTTTTGCAAGATAGCTAAGTTCTTCTCTAGCTTCATGTGTGAGCATTCTCTTTGAAATGAGTTTTGCATGTTAAACTTTGATGTTGCACAGGTTTTGTCATTCCCTCTGTGAAACTGTGAAATCTGCCAGATTTTCAATATATACAGAGAACACCTTGGTGGGGTGAACTATAGTACAGGGCAAGCAGAATTCTCTTCAGCGGTATTTTTCACATCTAACGTGAAGCTTGGTTAAAGCTCACGGGTCTCCTCTGCAGGGAGCAGTCCTTGGCTTTGCACGGGGTTTGAGGGGACCGGGGTGCCTGGGCGGGGGGTGCAGCACAGCTCTGTGGCTCTAAGGAAACTGTTTTCGTTGGAAAGCGAGGGTGTTGCTAGCACTCAGCCAAGGCACATAGATGACACCTAGCTGCACCACCTGGAAGGAAGAGATAAGCATCACTATGTTCTGGTAATGAACCCCCCAGCTTCCAAAAGCAATTTTAGCCTTTGTAATACATTTTCCACATGTTGTATAGTTTACTGTGGGGTCAGTTATTCTAAAAGGCTTGACTGTGCTGGAATACATGTGGTAGTAGCAGGGATATAACTTAAAACTCACCCACATGCCTATCAGAGCGGTGGACTCTTTGTGCCTGTTCCAGCGTTGTTCCTCCAGCCCTGGTGCAGGCATTCGCTCCATCCAGCTGGAACCAACTCTGCTCTAACACGGTGCCGCTGGACTTCCCAGCAGACAGTGAGAGTTTAATGGGGCTCCACTTGCATCAAAAAATATGAACGTTTTTATGCTGAAGCCCCCAGCTACTTCATGGCATAATTTTGTGACATTGGGCACAGCTTTACACAGAGTTGTATGTGTTGCTACTGAATTTCACTTTCAGCTGAAAAGCTACAGCTAACTCGCTATGCAGGACATTAAAATATTAATGTTATATTAAAATATTAAGAGGACAAGAAGTTTCAAATTAAAATCCAGCCAGCATGTTTTAGTCATGCAAATACAAGCCAGATGAAAGAATAAATTTTTGGAGAGCTTTCTAGAAGGGTAGTTAAGACTTCACCTTGGTATATTCTCAAGCTTTAAGACAGAAAGTACATGTAAATGTAAATATGCAAATACCACTTGTACATATTATGCAGTGAATCTTGAAACTGCAACAATGCAAAGTGTAGATGCTTGAAGTGTGAAGATGTGGGGATTTTTTTTTTTTTTAAAGCAAAATACATTTACTGAGAGTTCCTCTGTTGGCGCTTGTGTTTGGGAACTTTGCTGCCCGTTTTAAAGCTCCCGTATGAGAACAACGCAGGAATTAACCCAACTGGCTAGCTCTACAGTGCCTCTGTTCTGGTGAGACTCTAATGAATGCTGTTTTCTTTCTGACCTGTTGGTATTCTAAAAAAATAACTAAATACACATATACTTGATTTCATCATCCTTGGATGTTCAAAATGCCATGTGTGTAGGAAGCGTTGTTTCCTGACCAGGAAAAACACACAGAGAGGTGCTTCCCACTCTCTGGAGCTCCCAGCACTGTAGACAGTCAATGAGAAGTTGTAGGTGTCCTGGTGTTGACCTTCGTCCTCCTCCTGCAGAGCCAAGAAGGTGCCAATCTGTAATCAAATGCCTTTTCAGCGGTGTCTGGGCACTAAATATTCTTCTGGCTTGTGGAGGTGGAAACAGAAATGGCATCTTAATGGTTAAATAGGCAATGTAAAATAAAAAATTGGTATTCCTAGGACAAAGTCAATCCATGCCAAAGTCTTGGGCCCTTTGTTTCGAGCCATAAAGCACACTGTAAGGTCCCTTCAGGAAGATGCATGGGATTCCATGCTGTCCCGTGGTGCAGGCACAGCTGGCAGGAGCAGGGCTGGGTGGGATTTGGGTGTGGGACCCTTCCCAGGGAGCACCCCAGCAGCAAGGCTGGGTGCTGAGCATGTCAAACCCTTCTGCAGCAGGTAGGGTGGAGGGGTGCCAGCTCCCCCTCCTCACCCCGGCACAGCTGGACACAGCTTTGCTCCACTGAGAACAACTTAAGCGAAGGTCAGGGAAGTCTGCCTGATGAACAGCTGCACTGAAGGTTTTATTGACTTCATATCCCAGTGAATAAAATCCTGATCGCTTAAAATTCCTAAAAAGAGCTCATTGCACTGCAGCAACACTGCTGAGTCTCTGCTCAGAATTTAGCTCCGCTTTTCTGTAGAGGTCACAGATTATCCTGTGTGCAAACAGCCACGTGCTTTGTGTTAATGCCACCGCTATTGTAAACGCAGTTTTAATTCCCAGCATCTCTCCCTGCCACCTTCGAAAAGGCAGAGGCGGTCCGGCACTGCCACCTGGTGAGAGCCCCCCTGGCCTCCAGCTCCCTGGGCACCCACCAGCACAGTCAGCAGAACAAAATTTTACATCAGATTGTAGAAATTTGGTCAGAGTTTAGGGTTTGGAAGCAGAGCTCCTACTGCAATCCTTACACGTTGTTTTGGAGCAGTGTTTAGGTCCCCAGTTACCCAGGGTGGAGGAGATTTTAAAGGATACTGGTCTGGCTCTGAACTTCCAACCACATGTAGGTTATCCACATAAGGTTTTGAGGGCTGTTCATTTTTTTAAACAGATAATTGTAATTTTTATTCTTTGTTTGCAAGACATAAGAGAATTGCTGAGTTACGTACAGTCTCAAATTTAAATCACTAAGTTTTAAGGATCTGATTTAAAGAATTGCTTCAAGGTAACAGATATCTCAAGTTATTCTAGTTGTGGACGAGACCTACAGAGCGTAGTTATGTGTGATCGTTATCCAGACGAGAAAACAAAGCACACAAAAAAAATAGAAAACCACCAAATCCCACCTCTTCATCTGAGAATATACATTTTAAATACTTTCTGTTGCTGCAACCCCCCAACACTGTGCCTTGGTGTTCGCCGCAGCATCCAGCGAGCATGGCGTGAGTACCAGCAGCGCCAGGACCTGCTGCCCCACGAGCAGCTGGAGAAGCGCAGTCCCTCCCCGCCGTCCCTCTCCTCGGACAAGATGAGCAGGTCCATCAGCATGAACACCTTTTCCGACAGCAGCACACCCGTGAGTATGGCGATCGGGCCCATTTGCCTTCTTACCGCTTTTTGTTGGGTGCCTTTCTAGGATTTCGGATAAATGAAAGATAAATTATGGGCTAATGATTAAAGAAGGACTTTTAGGGGAGTAGTGGTGTTGCAAAGGAACCTGCAAGCAGCTGTGCTTCTTGTAGGTAGAGTTGAACGTGTGACTGTGCATGTTGGACCTGGATGTCAGCAAGTAATAACAGTGCTCTTGATGGGAAGAGGTGTTTCCAAAAGGTGTTGTGTTCTCCTGCAGAAAGCAGAGATCTTCATGTGTGTTTAGCACTCTGTGTTCTCAAAAAAAAAAAAAAGGTGGTGATTTTCCTACAAATAAATGTGGTTTGTAGGGTATTTTGGTTTGGGTTTTTTTTTTTTTGTTTTGGTTTTTTTTCCCCCTCCTAAAAGAGAAGTTGATCTAGGGATTAAAAATGAAAGTTGAATTCTTGGAATAAATATTCATGCCACCCTGCAGACTGAGTGGCTGGAGGCTGTGGTTCTCTTTCTAAAGTGACTCTAAGCTGGAAAGCCAAACATAGAGCCCTTTTTTCTTTTTGGTGTTTTTTTTTGAAAACATGGCTTTGTGACTGTCTCTGGAGTGGGGTCTTTTAGGTCAATAAACCAGCAGATAGATACAGGGCCTCTAAATATTACTTTCATCTTTGTGACGGAATACATCAGTTTTGAGGAAACTGTAGACTAGAGCGTATGAAATAATTCAATAGTTTAAAAAAGAACCAACACGAGAGGTAGAAGCTGCAACAGCGTGTGTCGGTCCAGCTAAATAAAAGCAGGATGTGTCCCACTGTTTGAAGTGTGTGGGATGGGAGGGAACAGGTCAGATCCTTGCTAGTAGCGTGTGTTGGTCAGCTATGTGAAGCTTTATTGCCAGTCACAGGACAGCACTTGGTGGCTTCAGGTTTCACTACAAAAATCTAGAAATCATTGCTAGTGGGGTTCTTAAAGTGGATGGAGCCTCTGTGTAAGGACGTGACGTTTGTGAGTTTAACTCTGCCTTCAACTGCACAGCTGGGGCAACGCGCGAGGCAGGCTCACAGGTCCCACGTAGCTTCTCTGAGCTGAGAACTCTCGTCTTGGACTTACAGGGACAATCTGACTCTTCCCTCCATTGAACCAGGTTCAGTCTGGAGCTAGGTGAGCTGTTTCTAGTACCTGCTATTTTTGTGACACTGTGGTTAGGTGGGCTGCATTAGATTTGACAGCATTTAGTAAAATATTACTGAGAGCGCACTGTTCTATTTTTAGATGCCTTGTGTTCATAGCTGGAGACTGGGATGATAAACTGGGTTGCAATATTGAGTTATACACTAATGTATCATGTATTAAACGAGTTGGGTTCCTCTAATGAGAGAAAAATTTGGATATAAATTTTTCATCCGCCTGCTGGACGGGAGCGCTGAGCTGGCTGCCACAAGAGGCCCCTCGTACCCCACGCAGGGAGGCTCCTGCCTGCTCTCAGGTTCTCCATCAGCAGCCTGGTTCGGAAACGATGCCTTTTCAGTGCTTTTGGAGTAAACTGAGTATGTCTGGAAGTTATATATTTGTGGGAAAATGAAGCTTGGACACCAGAATTGCTGCTTGTTTGTATTAATGCAGCACCCATGCATCTCTCCTCTGCATCCTATTTGTTTAATGCAAAGGAAGATGGGAATGTTTTCTTAGACTTCTCTAGTGCAAAGCCTGTCAATGACCTTTGAAAAAACAGGGAACGTTTCTGAAGACAAAGGTACTCCTATCTCCTTAGTGTGACCTTGGCACAAACTGGAACGCAGGAAGTTGTGTCTTAACATGAGGGAAAAACTTCTTTGCTTTGAGGGTGCCAGAGCACTGGAACCGGTTGCCCAGAGGGGTTCTGGAGTCTCCTTCTCTGGAAATATCCAGAACTGTCAGGTTCATGGCAAGGATGAGGCCAGAAAAAAACGTGGACAATCAACCTTGAAGTGTTGATATGTGGATGAGAGAGTAATTGATTGTCTTGACTAAAGACTTGGGCAGAGTTAAGTGCAGTGTTTTGACTTCTGCTGTAGTATTAGGTAAATTAAATGTAGGAGAAAAAAAACCATATGAGAGCAGAGAAACTGCTGTGGGACCCATCTGTAATTTTACACCCTCATGAAGTTTTATGTTTATAAGACCCAAGCTGGAAGCAAGGGAGTGGAGTTGGAGAATAACCAAGCAGTTAAACACAGCCATTTGCCAAGTCGCTGATTTGGACCATGGCCCACAAGAACTTTGAAAAATGGGACACATTCATTATAACACCATTTCTTTTACATTAGCAGTGTTTCTGGTGCCCTAACAAATATGTCTGTTGCTAGACTTTGCGTAAAAGAGTCTCCCAGATTTCTTTTGCTGTCTGGCAGTTGTCCTCTGAAATATTTGTAGGAAGGAGAAAGACTGAAATTTGGACTCTTTGAAGGTTTTCCTGTTTCTTTTTCAAAGAGGTAGAAAGCAACTAGCATGTCAAAATATGTTAGCAATAAGCCCTGATGCAGATGGGAAAGAGAAATTTATAGAGTATTTTGAGAAACCACTGTCACAACACAGCCACTTAATTCAGCTGAAACCTAATCCTGGTTTTCAATTTCCTTTCTCAGCATGAGCCTCACAGTGTTCAGCTTTGCTGGATCCTCAGCTGGATCTTACACACTCCTGTGGGCAAAAATATAGTTAGCTACTTGAATAATGAAAAGATCTCATGCCCAAAAAGTAAATGAGATCCTGTGGGTAACAAATGGCTGCCATTGCAGCAGGATGGACATTGAAATGGTGTACGCTGAGTATCTGCTTACACCAGTACGTGGGAGCAGCAGTTGTGGTGAAATAGAATTTTGAAACTCTTCATTGGATGAATAACACCTAAAGCCAAGGTTTATTCAGGCTGTTGGAGGACAACAGAGAGTGTCAACGTGTGCAGGTCTGCAGCTGGAGAGTGAGGAATAGCATTTGATCGTTTCTAGCTGAAGGAGAAGGTTTTTGATCTCATTTCCACTATTACTACAAACTTCCCAAAGGATTTATGAGGGAAGATGGGGGAGTTAGAGCTGAGGAAAGTGCAAAGTTTCAAAAGCATTTTTCCTGTCTTTCCCTTGAAACTTTTCTATTCTTAAATACTAAGACAAAATGTGTAAAGGGGAAGTAGAAAAAGTCATTAAACCCATAGGAAACTGAAATCCAGTGGAAAATCCTGTACGTTCAAAGTAAAAAATGTTCAGAATCAAAGGTGGGGCCTTTTGTCCGCACCTGTACAGCTTGTGCGCAGGGTGGAGGGCAGGGCAGCAGCACAAGCAATAACCTTGGGAGAACGTAGCAGTGAGGGCCTGAGCCCTGTTAGATGTAGCGCGTGGGAGCTGTGTATTTCTGATATGCAGACACTTACTCATTTGTAACCATTAAAACTTTACAAATTCATCAAATTAGGACCTTTTCTTGTTGTCCAAGCCAAGAAAATACAGAAACACAAAGCAGCAATTTTAGAGTAACTTTAAAGAAGTGAGGAGAAGGAACAGTTCTTACTCCACTCAGCAGCAGCAGGGTTGCTTTCTGGTCAGCTCTACCACAACTTTCATGGTTAGCAGTCTTCATATGACTTTTTAAAAGCCATTTGGTTCTCACGAGATGGGTTTAGCTGGGCAAATGGGCTTTGCTTCTGGCCAGTGTGAGATGTCGGCCGTATAATCAATTAGTTCATCACTGGTTTGTTGATCAAAGGTGGTGTGAGTTCTTGACTTGCTGAAGATCATGTCTTTTATGTATTTGGCTTCAAAAAGCTGTAGCTTGGCCCTGCTGGCTGTGGTTACCGTATTTCAGTTCAGAGAGACAACCTAATTGTGTGATTCTAAGACTCAGAAGCTTGATAAATCATTAATTATGATACCTTTGAATCAAGTGTTTGAACTTGTTTTGCATCAGCTAGCTGTCTTCATGACTAAAGAAAACTGTTGCTCTCGAAATACTAATGAGAAACTTGTCAAATGGAAAAGGAACTACTAGATTAAGGGGAAAAAAAAACCCCACAATTGAAACAATTCCTTATTTTTGCTGCTACCTCCAGGTCTTGATAATTTCCAGCACCTCTCCTGTGTGAAGTTTTGTCTTAATTTTATGGCAGAGGAACACTGTCTTCTGGAATGTGAGACACTGAATCCTTGTGGGTACTAAAAGGATAAGATTTTTTCAGGCTTTGCTTATATGCTTCTTGCCCTTGAAGCCTGAGCCTCTCCTCTCTAGACCATTTCATGACAGTTGTGCATGTCCTTTTGTTAGCTGGCGCAAAGGTACCAGGTGGTAAACAAGGTCACAATTGGTTTGTTTTGACTTGGTCCCACCTTTGTCTTCCTCCTTCTGCCTCAAGGGTTGGTCAGAATGGCAACTGAGGAAGATGGATAATCTGATTCAAACTTGTGATTGATCATAAGTAATTTGAATGCTTTTAGGTAGTTGGAAATCAGCTGCTCTGTTACTAAACATTCAAAATAAACATATTTGCAGACAACATAGTTTAAGAAAAACAGATTAGTAAGCCTTTTCTGGAATGAAGTGACTGAAATAGCAAGATGAATGATTACTGTTCTGGAAAATTACTTAAGGAGTAACATATGCATCTCTTGGAAAAGTTTTCTGGTTTTTAGGCATACTTTTATGCTTAATAAAGTGCACTCAGTTTGATCTGAATATTTGTCACTGAAAATACTCTTCTCTGAGATTCACGTCCAATCAACATGGATTTCTGTTAAAACAGCCATGACTCTGAGACATAATACAAGGCACAGAATAAAATAGGCCACAATGAAAAGCAATAAAAATTCCCTATCCCATATGTAGAAGGAAGGAATAAAGCAGTGTACGAAGCAAACAATCTCACAACCAGACAGAACAATACTAACCCCAAAGTATTATATACATTGTAGAGTTGATGAAGTCCAGGATTTCACTTTTTAGTATTTTGAAGGTAAATTTAGGAGGATAATGATCTGTGAACGTTCATGAGACTTCATCTCATGTTTTAAATAAACTGATTTTCTTTAAAATGTCAAGCCGAACTGTCTTCTCTGCTGCACTGTTCTTATGTGGATTTGACTGCACTGATTTCATCCACAATTTATACCAGTTACATATGGACAATGGCCCACCTGAAACAAGAACAGATCCCCTTTGCTTTTCATTTGGCTTTCTTCCTTGTCATACACTGGCCAGTCCTAGAAGGACTCTCACAAAGGCTGCCACTATCCAGGTCTTTAGGCATGTATGTGCGCTCAGTGAAAGTACTGTTAGTTCCCTCGGCTCCTGCCAGAATGCTTACTACCCTCTTAATCCAAGGACCTTCCAGGTAGATCAAGTTGTCAGGTAATGGGTTATGCTTTCTGTTTACAAACAGATAAATCATTCTTGACACTGGGTGGGGGAAAAGTGATGAGGCTATCTCAGATTGTTTTTGCTGTAGTGTACAAAGTTCCTTTGGGCCTGTCTCCCAGTAGAAAACTGATATAATGGGCAGAATGACAGAGAAAGGACGTAGCTTGTGTGATGAGGTGGGAGACAGACTTTTCTTGTTTGGCTACTGCTAGCGAAGAAAGGATTTGCCAGCTCTGTGTGTGTAATGCAGGCAATTCCTGACTGTTGGAAAAGAACTACTGTCAATCACTCATCAGTTTATTGTGTTAGGAGCGCGCAAGCAGTATCTGTACCATCTTTAGTTGCTTTTGTTTCCCTTTTCCATGTTTATTTTTAATTTAAAAAAATAGAAGCAAGCCATATAATAGATTTGAAAATAACGGTCTTCTTTATAAACTCTTTATTTCTTGTTATTGTGTAGGAAGGTGAGTTTTGGCACATTTCAGTGTGGCGCATGGCTGAGTTTCTGCTGAGCAACTGTATCTATAGTTACTAAGAAAAAAGATGATGCTGGATACGTCCCACTAGCGTGTGGTTGTGGTTATGACCTGTTTTCGTGATGACATCATTGTTTCTCTTTAAATGGTTCAGTCACAGAGACATCATCTGTCTGAGACCCAGAAAACCAAATAATCCTCAACGGCTAAGTAAAAGCTGGTACAAGACATACCTGCATCCAGAGTTTGTACAGAATTGCTGTGGGATCTTGGTTTTTGGTTTTTTTTTTTTGTCTTTTTTACATTAATCTGAAACATTGGCATGGGAACAGAATGAATTTGTTCTGTTCTGGGCAGAAGTGCCTTCTGCTGGGCATGATTTGAAATTACGTGTCCAGCAGGATGTGTTTCCCAGCTCCCACTCTGGTATAGCTTAGAGGGAGAGAATGGCAAAACGTCGCCGCCCACCCCTCCCCGTGTCCCCTTGGGGTCTGCTCTCATCCGGGAGGTTGGGGGGAGGCGGCGGGGGCTCTTCAGCACGGACAGCGGCGGGGCGGGCGGAAAAAAAACAGCACCGCGGACAGCGGCGCCGGGACTGGTCCCTCGCTGCCTTTTCCTGCCCTCCTGCCTCCGAGCGTTTCACTCCCGTCCGGGCAGACTGGCAAAGCCCCCGTGTTTTTCGCTCATTATGTCCCTTCTGATGTTCACGAGGATGGTAATAACTGATTCTGCAGAATGATCGTTTTCCACTTGAGCACCATGCTTGGATAGGATGCTTTCTACTAAGGAATAATATTGTTAGGGCTATAAACATGGGAAGCATGCCTTTCCAAATGTGACCATATGGTTAGTTTTCTACCCTTTCTTCGTTGGTTGATGCCACAGAAAGTAATTTCCAAGGTCTTCCCACCCTTCCCCTTTGGTCCCCTTTGATTATCTGCAAATACAAGTTAAACTAAATTAAGGACCAGATTCCTACTTTGTCTTACAAGGATACAATAAAAAGAGTAAATAAAAGACAATAAAAGTAATGTTACTTCAAGCTAACTACTGTGTCAAATACATGAAATTCATCCTCCAATGTTCAGGACAAGATTAATGAGCACAAAGTATTTCCATTAGGAAATACTTTTTTTACTGAGAGGGGTGACCAAGTGTTGGCACAGGTTGCCAAGAGGCTGTGGACTCTCCATCCTTGGACATAGCCCCAAAAACCATCTGGTCATGGTCCTGGGAAAACTGTTCTAGGTGGCCCTGCATGAGCTGGGGTGGGGGTGTGGTGTGGTGTGTCGACTAGGTGACCTGTATAGGAGTCTTCCAACCTCAAACATTCTGCGGTTCTGCAAAGTAGTAAGTAGGAATTGGAGTGAAATAGTTGGACATGGAGCATAATATTTAATCAAAGATAATAGAGACAACTGCACAGAAATGTTTGCAGCTCATTCTGTTCATAATTAAGCCTCTTATCTGACTGGAGTTCTTATAGCTTGGGGAATTTGGACAGCAATAAAAAAACCCCTTTCTTTTAGTAAGGATTAGCACAGAATTTACTGAGTTTGCCATTGGGTGAGGATGGAGGGATCCTTTGTAAAGTAGCAGAATAAAAAGATGCAAGTTGTTTGATTTCTTTATAAAAGTGTTTTTTTCTGTAGACTTTAACAGTGGTGCATATAGGACTTTGCTAGCTTCCAGCACTTATCCCATGTGTATATAATTTTCCATGCTAAAAATTTGAAATAGTAGCCTTTTTATGCAGATTTACTACTAAAATCCATAACTACTTACTGTGGGCAGAATTTAAGTGACTATTTTTCATTAAATCATAAAATTTACAATGTGCAAGTACTCATAATGTGTGGGTGGGTGTTTCTCCAGAAAATCAACAGTTCAGAACATTTTCTTCATAACTTGCAAACTTCTGTAGATGGAACAAAGAAAAAAATAATAAAAAAAAAAAAGCTGTGCTGTTACCACATGCTGCTCACAGAAAAATTTTTAACTCTTTCATAGCAGTTAGTTTAGTTTTTTACCTATTACCAGTCCTTTAAAGGATGTCATTTTTAAACACCAATTCTTGTTTGGATGAAACATATTCCTTTGATTTACTACCAGACCCCTTTGGTAATCTGGGAGTGCAGTGTAGCCTAAGACTTCAGAAACATGGAGTTTTCTAAACCAGAGTTTTGGACAATGTAATGTGTTTTCATATTTAATTTTCTCTAACAGAAGTTGTCAACCTTATGGCTTAAGGGAAACAAACAAACAAAAACCCAAAATAACGCCCATACTGAGTGCTTTCTAACATCATATATTTGTAAGTCCTGTCACCTTTATCTAAAGTGATCTTGGCTTTGTATACTGCAGTGCAGGGCTCTTTATAAGCAAGAAAAAGGTCTAGGGTAAAATCTAGGCTCCATCACGGCAGGTTTAAAAATTCTCTTGACTTAATGTAGCCAGAGCCCAGCCCTCCAGGGCCTGTATCTGGGGGCTGGCATTGGGATTTTTTGCATCATTATCAAAGTTTTATTAAAAACAACAAAAAAGGTGAAATTTAACATACAAGATTGACGAGCTATTTTCAGTCCATTAATTCAATGTTTTTTTCACACACTGATGGAAAGTCATACATCATCTTGCCTGACATAATTTTATATTAGATATTTCCAAAAGAAACCTGCCTTCAATCAAAATACTGTCTTCAGGGTTCAAAAGACAGGACTTGTGATAGCGGTATCTCCACCCTAAATATTCTGATGGGACTTGGACCCTCTGGGACCTCTTCTTGGTCCCATTTGTAGTGAATTGTATGAGATCATTTCACTCATTTTGGAGGCTAAAAAAAAATTTCCTGTGTATTACAGCCAGGAGAATTCCATGTTTCTTGCTATATCCTGTCTCAAAGGATTTCGCAACAGACAAAACAGTGTTTTACACCAGTTAAAACACTGGTGTAAAAGGGGAAAGAGGGGAAGGCAAAGTCAGAAGCCACCAAACCCTGTGCCAGCTGGTACACAAACTGAAGGGAAGGTTTGCTCTTCTCTCCTATCCAGCTCTGACTCCTTCAGTTATCCAGTAAAACCGTGGCTGTGGTGTACTGCACCTTAGTGCCACCCTGAACTGTAATTGCTTCTCTGACACAGATGCTGGTTTTCTCTACAGCTGGTTTGTTACCAAGAGTAAATATTTAACAGGAATTTTTTAAAAAAGCACCAGTAATCCTGTGTCGCTTTAAACAGACATGGATTAAGGTGGTACACAGTATGAGCTGGGACTGTAAAAGAGATTTTTACCTCTGGCAGTAACCAGGCAGCATTAGCAGGAGGGAGGTAGTTTGTTTAGGTGGAACTTCCACCAGCTAGTATCATTTGTGATGATTAGCAGCATGAGCTCCAGTGCCAAACAGAAAGCGTGACTTGATTCACTGCTTCTGAATCTGTGGCTCAATATTACAAAGAATCTCAGAGACATTAATTGTGATAAACGTATTCATGCTCTTAATGATGATAACACATTATATATTTGCAAACCAAACCTCTCTCTAGCAAGATACTGACTCCTGCACCAGAAAATCTCATCATTTTTTTCTGGAAGGTCAAATGAAGAATTGTTATTACTAGTTCTGATTGTCTGGAATGGATTAGTAGAGCCCTCATAGCAAAATGAATCCAAACCTAAGATGTTTATGAAATAAGAGCAGATTTTTCATAATATAAAGGTAGGAAGATGGGAAAGAAATATCCAGTTGGGAAAAGAGTGAGCGTTGAACTACCTCTGCCACCAAAGCCCTGTTTTCTTAGCTGTCCTTCCTCCCTACTGTGGTACCTTCAAAACTGCATTCATTTTGCTCAATGAAGTGTTAGATTTTTGCCCTACTTCTGGAACCAAACCTTATCTGCAGCTTTTGTGTGTTTATAGGTCCCCACACCTGCACCTGATATCCACCTGTGCTCATGCTGACTTCCCTCGGGCCTGTTTTGCACCCGCAGGAGAAATGTAGTTTTATATTAGAACTGCACATGTACCACTTCAGATAATTAGGCTGAATACTTCATAAGTGTTTTCTAAGACAATTTTATCTGCAACATCTCATTTATTCCCACAGTACAGAAATTCCACACCCTGCCATTTATGAAGCCAGGCCTTCAAAATGAGAATAATAGTAATGAAGAATTTTAATGGTCAGTCAAGCAGGTGGGCGCAGAGCAGAATCAGACCATTATACAAAGTTCTTGGAGGGTTTCTCTCCAGCCCTGTGGCAACATCTTGAAAATCCAGAATTTTGTTTGTCTGAGGAACATCCCCCAAAACCACATTTCACCATTTTTAAAGATGCTCTCTACATCAGTTCCTTTATTTCTCAGTCTTGTTTTTCTCATGTAGAACAGGAGGCAGGAGTTGGGGCAGGGCGCTACGTTGCTCTGCGGTTATTTGGCAGCAAGCACTTGTGCTGGCAGCTGGGGTAGCATGGCATGAGCACTGCCAAATGCTCTGTGACCAGCGAGTCTTGATGATGGTATTTGCAACCTCTTTGAGGAGTGATCCCTCTCCAGTTGAAAATAGTCTGATTTTTTTTTTTTTAATTATTATTACTACTTAAGGCTGAGGAGACCAGGTCTTTTCCTGCTGTGCAGCTAAAAATATGCTAAAATATGTAGAGTTACTAATGAGAGTCTCAGCTTTGTACCTGGGGTGTTGGTGACAGTTTGAGAGCTGGGCATGGAAGGGGGAGAATACAGCAGAGCACACTAATCCCAGTTCCTAGGATGTGTTGAGGAAGAACAGGCATTAGCAAATCCAAAATATACAGATCAGTTGTCATTGTTGCACCTCGCTGTGTGTGGGGACAGTGCTGCAGAAGATGGAGGTCGGATAGGCAAATTTACCAAGACAAATATTTTGAGTTGTACAGAAAATGAGAATGGCTTTGGAATGGGAGAGGAAAAACTAAAAGCTGAGCAGAGGTTCTCTGCGGCTTGCTCTGACCTGGCAGCATCTTGCAGGTAACATGTACACTTATCCCTACCCCACCCCTTTGGCCACAACTACTTTTCTCATCGCATGCACGGCTCCACGACAGGATCTGTCATGGTGTTACTCCAGTGCCAGGGACAAATTACGACAGGGAAGAGAAGATTCTGCTGTTGCTGTCTATCTTTCCATCTATCAGTTGTGTGGGAAAAGTACGTGGTGGGATGTCTCCAACTCCAAATTATTTGAGACTGGGAGATTTCCAACATCAGGTTTTCCATGGGGCAATTAACTTCACTTACTGGAACTAATTATTATATACTGATGTTACCAGAAAATAGGAAAAAATGTAATAAATCTAAGTAAAAGACAATACAGTGATAATTAGTAGGACCAGAGGGAATTAAATATATAAATCACATGTAATGGAAACTTAATAGTATGTAGGGA
>NW_010236415.1:131022-198889 GCF_000690775.1 Eurypyga helias
TTGAAATAACTAGAGCCAGATCCATCAAATTATATCAGTGGCTATATCAACACTGAAACCTGGCAGCACCACTTTAATGGTGTCTATTGCAGCACAGTGTTATCTTTCCAAATATAATCAGTTTATACCCTTCCAAAGTGGAAAGTATTTATTTCTGCTCATAAAATAAATTTTTAGATCAAATATATTGGAAAAGCATGTTTTTACCTGAATAAATATTAAGTATTTTAGCTATGAATATAAGCAAGCAAATAGCAAACATTGTCTGGGTCTTCAGGAGATTCTCAGTCTGTTTCAATAACTACATTTTTTGAGCCAGCTTTACTGCTTACGCATATGGAATGACTTCTTAGGGTCAGCTAAAGTTCATTAGTAAGACTTATATGACATTTTAGGAGGGAGAATGTGCTGAACAGTTCTGCCAAAGGAATACATTTAAGGTAAAAGCTCCTATTTTCTTAGGCAATTTTTCTCAAAGTAGTGAATTATTTCACATTGGGAAAAAAAAGCCATTATAATCCTAGCAAAGAGCCCAAACCGGAGCAGCAGAGCAGAGCCTCGTTGTTAGTGATTCATTTCCCATCTGCTCTGTACATTGCAGAGGTAAGCCCAGCTTTTGGAGAGGAAGGTTTGGCAGCTCTGCTTGCTGCCTGGCAGCTCAGCACCCCTCCAGCACCACTCCTCGATAGGCAGAATAAACACCGCACAGAGCAGCAGAACGAGTCAGCTGATGGGATCAGCGGTCCCCAGCACAGCATAACTAAACCCAGATTGAATTTCTATGCACAGCACTGTTAGAAGCCTTGAGTACTTTTGGAAAGGTCTTAATTTTAACTTTAAGATGATACATGAACTTTCCATACAGGAATTATCAAACCTTACTCACAACTTGAATTCGTTAAGTGTAAATTATTGTTTGGTTGGTTGACCTCTTAATGGTATGTATCAATTTTTCCTTTGGTCAAATTCCAAGACTAAATGACTTCATAAAAACCAGCTTGATCCAGACTGTCTGTCAGTTTTCCTGTTAAAAATTATTACATATTATTTCTCCATGCCACTAATGTGCAGGAGCGAATCATTTCCAAAATTAGTTCTTACGCAACTGAGAGCTAATAGTAACAGTTTTGTGAGCTGATCCTTTCCTGAGGTAATGATTTTTTTTTTTACTCAGATGGGTTAAGATGCAATTTTCTGATGTATTCGGTCATTGTTTTGTTTGATAAGTGATACTGTGGATATTGGGTATGGAATTATTGCCTAATTTTCTATGTTCAGTAATATTTGTCATGGATACATTGTCAAAGAGGACATGGGTTTAAATAGCACAAATTTAAGAACAATCTTGCATCGTGCCCTCTATGCTCTGCATATACCCTGTACATGATGCAGCTTCCTGACGTGGAATCAAGGGGGCAGCCCCATGTAGGGCCCATGAGGGATGGGGCAGCCCCTGGACAATCAGCTGCATGGAGGGAAAAGCAGATGGGGGACTTCTGTCTTGAAATAATTGAAAGAAATTAACTCTATGTAGCTGAAGAAGTTTTGTTCCCAATGATCTGATTTGTTTGGACCATGTAAGTTCGTATGTGTCTTTCTAGTCATGGATTCTTGGGTGGATACAATATAATTAATGTTACAGCTTTGAATTAATAGGATTTAATTAAAAATATGTATGAAGTAGCAACTGGTAACATTGCACTCTCTAGAGATGATACTTTTATTTTTCCTGTTTATGAAGAGAACTCATTACTGTGTTAGTAGGCTGTTGGGCCTTTTTTGGGTTAGTTACATTGATATGACTGTTCCAGGACTTCAATAAAAAAAAGCAACACAGGACATAAAGAACAACCTTTTCTTGTAGTTGAAATCCTTTGGAGCGTGTCTTATTAACTTTTTTCTAATGGATGGAGATTCATATGGTATATTTATTCAGGTCTTAAGATTTTCTCCAAACCTCATCTCTGATAACAGTATTTTTGAGCAAGGCCATCATCCTGCTTTATCAAAGGCCTTCAAGAGATCTAAGGATAGCAGTGGACCCTTGGGTTTTATTCCATATTATTAATTACTTTCATGATTTCTTTGATTGTATCACTTGGTTGTCTACTGCATACGAAACCCATTTGGTCAGTGCTTAGAGCTGAGGGAAGATTGCTACTTTTCCCTGGGTAAAAGTCTGATATTTTCACACCTAGAATGGGGTTGGGCCCTCCAAAGACCCTAATTTCTTACAGCTCTCTCTCTAATACATACATAGATTTTATTCTGTATTATATTCATTTTTGTCTAGACCATGACTGCAATAGGAACAAGTTCTGCTTGGGTTCTGGTTTTCTACCTCTGCAGGGCTAACTGCTCTTCTTTTACAACTGTATGTGTCCTTGGGATTTTTTGTGTTGCCACTAATGGCTTTTTGCCATTTTTCTCTTATGCTTTTCCTATGGTGAGGCCTAAAACCAGATGTTTTCTGAGCACGGAGTGGGAGTAGCTTATAGTCAGGGGAATAAATCCCTTTTCCATTTCTGTGCCTTTCTCCTTTGTCTCTAAAGTAACAGCTATTATGAGCCTCCTTCACTTGATATACCAAAACTTCCATGATCCTACCCAAGCAGCAGTAAATTTTAAAGGGGATTCCCACTTTTTTGTTCTCATCTCATGCTCTTTTACACAGTAATACTCTGTTTATCATTGCCAGGCTACCTAAAACCACACTTGGGCTGATGGCACAAGTTCCTGTGGTTTCCTCCCCGAGGAGCTCAGCTGTGGCCAGAGCTTTGCTAATGCACCAATCGTGTCCTTGTCCCACCTGACTGTGGTTTAAACTTTTCTGCACTGGTGGCTTCTGAAATAGTAGAATTTATTTTGCCCTTTTGGGATAGTTTTAGCCTTTTTAGCATCTTCCCCTTTCACTTGCAACCCATCCCGTTTGCAGAGAGCTCTGCTGCCTGCCGAGGTAGCCATGCCAGCTCTCAGCCCACCTGAGACAGCCTTACTTAGGGCATGCCTTGATTTCTCTAATTGCCCCTTGTTAGGGGACATTTAATGAAACATTTTTCCTCCTGTTGGACAGGGCAGTTGTTAGGGGGAGTAAAAACAATGGGTGTCTGAGCAGTTAATATCAGGCAATACATGAGTACAAGGTATCAAAAGAGCCATAGGTGAACTGTAGAATATTGCTGTAGTATATTATATTTGACATTTTACTGCTGTGTCTAATAATGTATTCTTCACGTCGTGTGCAACCGTCGTGTTGGTTCATTATTTTAAAATTTAGAAGCTTTTGTTTTTCAAACTAAAACCCGTGTTTCCAGTTCCTCATTATGGTGCTGGTTTAATTGCATTACTCCTCTCATTGTGAGATTGAATATGGCCATTCAGCTAGAAAAATGCTGCTAGAATAATGTAAATGGCCAAGCTTTGGTCTTTCTAAGGTATTTAAAATTCTATTGCTGTTCCCATAAGCCACAGACTGGATTATTTTTCATGGACAGACAGTACATCCTTCTCTTGGGGGTTTTATGGACAGACTGTATAAAATGATAACGCAATGAATGGGGCACCTGCCATGCTCTATCAGCTGCCTAAATCAGCTGTTTCAGACAGAAATTCAATACAGTAGAATATGTTTCAAATAGATTTTCAGGTACAAGGGATAACAAGGAATTTCAAGAGTATTCTTGATACATTTGCACCGAGATAGCTTTAAAGACATTTATGTTTCTTCAGTAAAGATGTACTTAAGATGATTTCAAACCATCTTCAAAATAATAAAATTATTTTGGTACTCTGAGGAGCTAAGGAGAATATCGTATTATTATATTTGATTATGATAGTATCCAGAAGTCTTAGATATTGTACTGCCTATTGGTTAAAATATTACTGTTTTAGTGACAAACAAAAGGAGCGTCTTGTTCTAAAGAGCAGTTTGGAGATGGAAAGAAAGAGAAGGTTTTGCATGCCAGAATAAAATCCTTCCCGGGAATTTTATTTCTATGCAAAGTAAGTGCAATGATGAAATATAGATTGACTCGCATGTCCTAACCCTTTACATGCTAACTTCATGGTATTCACATACACCGCAGTGCTGTTTACCCTAGCCTGTAAAAACCTGCTGCACACATTCCTGGTAACTGAGCAACCCGGAGTGCTTGAGATTTATATTGTCTCTTGTGTTTAATTTTGCAAACTTGGAATGAAAACCCAAAGATTAAATCCTGAAGCTAGATTTCAAAAACAGACTTTCTACCTTAGAGGAAATCGAAATGCAATGTGAAGATGCTACAGAGAATTCAGTGGGTTTAGTCCAGAGCTATATTTGTTGGCAGGCAGTGCAGTTAAAATTATGACCATGGCTTCTCTACCAAAGACTGGCAAAATGCTGTGAACAGCAACACTGGAAATCCTGGCATGGCTTCTTGCCCACTTGGTGCCCATTTTGTTTATCTTTCCAATAATACAATCAGATTTTCTAGATTTTCTTCTGAAATAATTTCAAAATGAACTTCATGGGGTAAAGTTACATCAGTTGTTGGGCAGCTCTGCACATCTGTCTGCCCCTTCCCATTTTGTGAGCTTTCTGAATCTCTGCGAAAAAAACCCAAACCCACTTGATTGAGACATAAATCTTCTTTAAGGCAGCATGGTAAGAATCAGTGAGACTCAGAAAAGCTTAGATTTTGCACATACAAATCCCAGTTCGTGTTTTCCATTTCTCTATTTCCATTGAATGCATTTAATCCCAACATATGTAGCTGTTAAGCATATCTGCAGGAACTCCTTCATTCTCTTCTGATGAAACAGATCCTTTGCCGATCCTTAACCCAAGTGAAAGGGAATTAGACAACTGGTACTTTGTGTGTGCATGAATTGTGCCCTTTCAGGAGAGACTCTTGCTCCCTCCCAGCGAAGGCTTTGTGAGGGCATTGATCTCCTACAAATCCGAGCTTGAATCACCACATTATCAAACATCCCCAAACCAAACTTGATGCTGTAAAAATATCCCAAAGTTTCTTAACTCACTTTCCAGGAGGAAGTTTAATGATCCAGAAAATAAGGAATATTCACATTTTGTCAGTGAAGAAATGTTTTAATTTTAAATGCTCATATTTCATTTCCTTCAGGGCCTTTGGCATGAGCGTAGACCTTTGCCCCTGAACACTCTATGTGGTATAGATGTCCTTTCAACTGTCCTTGTCTTTGGGAGTGTATTTCTGCCGTGCCCCTGGTTTAGACCTGACTCTCTTGAAACAGAAAAGCATTATTTCATGCATTAGAGGGCATGCACAACATGAGATTCTGTATAATCATGCCAAAGAAATTAGAGGCTGTTACTGAATCATTTTCGCTATGAAAAAAGAATGTCAGTGCCTCTGGTTTTTCAATGAATATATTTTCCAGCATCACTGAAGGGCATTATTTGAGCCTTGTACAGCGTCACTGTCATTTGTCTTAAGCCTTTGCCATACAGCGTAACTCTTGTGTGATTGAATAGTTGATGCCAACAATGTAAAAGCTCCTGAGAATTTGTGGAATCTTTCTGGACACATGAGCCTCAGTCTAAATATTGCTTTATTACATCAACTTGAGCATAAAGCTCTGTTAAAAGAGTGGTAGAGTTATAGAAAGCACTCACTGAAAATATGTCAGAATTAATCCCTTCTGGGCAGGTTTATTTCAGCCTGTGCGTCTTCGTTTATTCTCAAACTGTGGCTCTTCAAAGAGGGTGTTGGGGGGTGGGATATTTATTTTGTGCAAGCCCAGACTCTATGTATGGTTAAGGCACTTTTATCAGAACCTCATATTTTTCTTCTTTTTTTTTTCCCCATTAATTAGGACTTAATTGACTTCATTAGGACTTAAGTATAAGTTTGATATCACAGCTGGTGTTCTGCCCTGTGTAAGGTGTAGTTCAGTGTGTCCCTTACACACTGAACATCAGAATCAGGGGGGACAAACCGTGTTTCTGAGTCCCACAGTGTTTCAGCCGCGCTGTCGAATGTGTTTGTTGGATTGATTCTCGGCTGAAAGTGAACCTTCGCTGTGCTGGCTCTGTTGCTCCTCCCCTGTGTCCCTGCAGTCCCAGGCTGCTGCCCTACTCTGAGTTCAGGCGCTTGGTGTGAACCAGGGCACCCGTTAGGGAGCTGGGGAGGGTGTCACAGGGTGGTGTTTGTTGACTTGGCTCAATAACAGCTTGTGCCGGAGATAAGTGTAATTTCTGTTGAACTTCATCTAAAGCGTGTGTGATTTATTGAGAATTAACCTTGATGTAAACAATTGGAAAACGTAGCTATATTTTAATAGGAGTATTTACAACTGGGAAGTAATTTATAATTGCATGGGCAAGATGTTTGCCTATTCTATACACCCTGCATGGACATGTGCAGACACAAACATACTCCTTTTTTTGCGTTTTATTCCTTCTTTTCTTAGCTGAAACATGGAAATCATGGAAAGGATTAGATAAATGTGCATGTTTAAAGAAAGAAAATATGCTTTGCATTAAATTTCCTCGTTTCTGTGACCGAAACATGCATGACTTTTTTGCTGAAACAAGCTCCAAACAGAACCGGTGTGAATAATGCTCCCAGACAGTGAAGTGAAAACCAAAAACAGCGTGCAAGTTATTTACCTCGGTTTAATGTGGGTTTCATCTCCACTGTCACAAACACCATACCCATATCACTATTGAGCTAATGAGTTATTACAGATACAATATGGTGGTATCTCTTATGAATTATTTTAATAGACGGCAGTGGCAAACAGAGCTATGCCATCTTCTCCGTGTGAAATGTTGGGTCAAGGGTTTTAGTACTTAAATGCCTGGAGCACCCTCTCCTTCCAGCAATTATAAACTGAGTTATCATGTGTAGAGGAGGGTTGCACAGATATATCCAAATCCATGTGAAAGCCACGGTGACAGAGGGGCATCTCATGCTGCTCTCGCGATGCCTCAGGCCACCATCTCCCTGTGACCCTCAGAACTGAGCTCAGTGTCCAACTTTAATTCCCAGCTTGACTGAGCCTAGCTTTGTCCCATCTATTTTCCTTCTTTATTTTTCTCTACGTTTTTTGCTGCAGACACATGGCAACTTCCTTCTCTGCTGCCCAAGATCTGGAAGAACAGTGGAAATACAGTATTAAAAGTCAAATTCTGTGAAATAGGGTTATGCTGAGTTCAGTGGTAACTCGCAAAGATGTACCAAGGAAACTTCAGGGTTAATTCAATAGATTTAAGTATGGGGGAGGGAGCAGGGATGACGCTGTGCGCCAACTTAATCCAATAGATTGGCAAGTCTCAGCTGCCGGCGGAGATAGAACTGGGCACAGAGACAGCAGTAAACAGGAGCAGCTTGTTCAGCCTCTCTTCAGTGATTTCTGATTGGCTTAAAACCCAAACATCTTAAAAGTTTAAAAGTCTACCTGGACATTTAAGTGAAAGAACAGGGAACATCCTTCTGAAATGATTCTGAAGTAGTTTGTTTGCAGTAGCAGGGTTCCTTGGCTTATGCAATTGTGAAGAAGTTATCTATTTGGAAATAATGTAAAGAGTTTATGTTTCATAGTTTTTCTTTATTGTGGAAATATTTTATGCAAATATTCAGGGTAGGAAGATGTTGCCAGATGGAAATGCAATAGTTGTAGAATTTTTCCTGGCACTTTTGACAGAATATATAATACTGAATGGCTTTATGCTAATGCTTTTCACTGGAATTCATATTTTATAGCTACTTTGAAATGCAAATTAAAAAAGGTTTCGAAACTGCAAACCTTGCCCTCTAAGAAATAGAGTAGTATGCACAGAAGTATTTAGATATGTTAGCTCCCAAGTATTGCCACGGCTGGTGTGTAAGAGGATGATCTTTACGCCATGAAATGTGAGCTGAAAATCTTAAAATGCCACCTGTCCTGCAGGGAGTTTCTGCATTGTCAGGCAAGTGCCACTGAATGAAGCTTTTGAAAAAAGTAATTCCTTTCCAATGGGGCTGGTGAAATACTAAGGCTCCAAGGGTGATTGCAAATACCATGTAATTAATAAGTCAGATAGTTAGTAATGTCCTGATAGTAAAACAGCCTCCCTGGGCACAGAGCGTCTACTCACAGTGAGCCACTGGGTAGGATTTGGGGTCTCAGAACCAACTAACCTTCCATATAATATTGCAGTAGCAAATATTAAGATATTGGATAATCTGTTTTCCTGCCAGTTACGTCTCTTGTGAGTTACTGCTAAGGTAAAAAAGTTTTATTGATAGTCATAGAAGGAGCTAACAACTGCAGGAAAGCTAAAGGGCAACAACGCTATATCCACTCACACAGATCAGTCCTGTTTCCAAATCTCTTCATTCTCCTTCTCCACCCATAAAGTACTAACATGTTCAGATCTGTTTTAGGATTATTTACACCCTAACATAAAGATTTCTCAAATTAGCAGGAGTTTATGCAGTGACTTCAGTGAGTTTTCATGTAACCTAATTGTCCTTAATCCTGCCCAATTCTCAGGTCCAGATTCACCAGAGCAGCTAAGGGCTTTGTAGCCTCTTGAGCAGTTATGGTATTCCAGCAGCACCACCGCCAAGACCGGCACTAGAATAAGCTTAAATCCCCAGTGTTTAAAAAAAGTCACTGAAAAGTGGAAATCACACAGCACCCAGCGGAGCAGAGTGAAAGTCTGAAGGGTGCTAAAGGGGATCCAAGACGTGGGGGTTGTTGGACTGGTGTTCAGCCACTACAATAAACTGCAATTCATAATCTGCTAATAAAGTGCCAAATCACGGTTGCATTCTCAGTTTAATTTATAAAACGTGTGTGTAAGGGGTATTTTACACGCTGGAAATATTAATGTTCATTGTGTGCCTGATTTGCTGCTTCAGTGTGGTGCAGTCAATTCATTCACCATCAATGAACATGCCAAATTAAGAGCTGATAGAAATGAAAGTACGTAAAAGCGAAGGAGCCATCTAATATTCACCCGTATTGCAGCGCAGATTTTCCAATTAGGTCTTGAAAATTGTTTTGCTTGAGCTGAAGTTGTGAACTCCACGGGCCAGATGCAGAAATTGTACAAATTGCTTTGATGTAGAAACATGATATATGACAAAATATGTTCTGTGTTTGATGTTTACTTAGGAGTCTTAGCAGTGGAAAAAGCTGAAGTTGTGTTTGTTTCATTGAAAATAATGTTTTCAGTGGAAGATAATTAGCGTATCCTCTGCTAATCTGCAGATGAAGAGAGGATAGGGAGGTGATTTAGGGACTCGATAGCTACCTGCAGCCACAGCGCTCGTGGAGTACTCACTGCATCCCTGGTTGCTGAATCAATAGTCATTCTTTTCCACAATCATAGTCTTAGGACAAAGCCAGAATCCCATTAATTCTTAAGTAGCTCAGATATCAACAAAAGAAGAGAGCCACATGGTCATTTCGTGGGGTCATTTCAACTCATTTTTCATAGCATTGTTTTATATATCTGATCAACCTCAGCAAATCAGGACCAACTCATGCTGCAGCCAACACGTTTGAGGTAGATTAGGGATCACCATCTGGCAGAAAGATTCCCTTTAATATGCTCTCCCTTTCTAATTGCAATATGCTTTAATTAAAAGCAGATGTGTCAAGAAGTGTTGTGCGTCAATTACTTTAGTGACAACCATTTCCCGTTTTGGAGGGACATATGCACCAGGAAAGGATCTTTCTTTTCTCTGGGCTAATACTGTGTCGGATCAGGATAAGCATGGAAATAGCATCTTATGCCCCATTAGCATAATACATACTATAATGTAATAATCAGTGACCATTTACCAGAACCCAAACTAAACAGAACATTAGGGATATTATTAGTAAGAAATTGTACTTTTGTATTTTGCAGTCCTGGTCTCAAGATCACATGAGGCTAAAAGTGATGGGGATGGATTCCCAGTATTCAAACTGTCTGTTGAAGGGTGTAGCTGCGTGGGAGGAAAAATGTGCTTTGGACGCAAATTCTGCACAAAATTAAGATTGTGCAACATTCATAGCAACCAAATGTGGGTTTTGGTTTTTTTTTTACACATTTCATTAATCATCCACATGAACAGGGGCTGCTGCTGCCCACACAAATAATAACTGTATATGTAAATTAGGCAGACAGATAAACGTGTGTTCCGATGTGCAGGATTTTCAGAAAATTTATTCTTAGGTCTGAAGCTTTGCAACAAACTGCCCATCTCAGGCTGGCACAGGATGCTCCCCATTGGTTGCAGAGGAAACACTCAAGTGTGTACATCTGTTTTTACATCCAGTAGAAATCTACCCTCTCACTTACATGTAAATCATTCTTCAACGAGCCATAGAAGGCTGATCTCATCTCACCTAAATTTTAATGTACGTGTGTTTTGTGACTGGCACTCCAGGAGGGTCTAGGACCTACCAAGGTTCTTGTAATCTTGTCCTTTGAGCTTTGGGGAAGGCAGCCAGACTCGAGCAGTACAAGTACACCCTCAAATGTGCCATCATTCAGCCTCGTCTCAGCTGGCCAGTTGCTCGTTTCCCATGTCTGCAGGGCTGTGGTCATCGCAGTGTTCATTAATGACCTCCATCTCAAGAGAGGCCAAGGATGAGGAGGAAGGGAGGCTGCCCTTGCTGTCAGAGCAGCATATGTCTTTAAGGCAAGTGCTTTAAACAGTTACCAGCTCATTTTAACAGTTCGTTTTGAGAAAGACTAAAATATCCTTAGCTGTGTGGTAACAACTTTATTGTTGGTGGCACCGGAGTCGTGAAATGAAGTGACCTAGATATCATGGCCTTGAAACAGACTTCTAACAGCTGGCAGATAAAGTGCTGATTTATGGCATTTTGAGGAAAAAATGACAGAAAATATGAAAATGCAATTCGTCCATCAAATATCCTGGTGCAAATGACGGAGCTACTGGTGAGTGAGAGAGGAATTAGGGCTGTTAAAGGCAAAGCCATACTAGTTTGATGTTCATTACTGTAGCTGGTAAGGTTTGAAGGTGGAGTTATGTGTATTCAAATGACCGTCAGTTCTCAGACACTTTCTCTGTTCTTCCTCTTGAGCAAATAGTGTTTCTTGTTCCCATCTCAGGAGGTCAAAGCTAATACAGAATGGAACAGGAATAGTTTTAGAAATAGTCTCTGTTCAGAAATATTTTCTAATTGCTTTGGACCTTCAGACAACCAAGATATTCAAACACTAATGAGCAACTTATTTACTTTATAACTTCTGATCGAAGGCATTTTATTGATGTTAATAAAAAAAAAAAAATCTGACCCTGTAATAGGAAGTTCCATGTGGCCTTACATAGCAAATGTTTTGCAAGCCAGAAATTAGTTGAAGAGTTAACTTTCTTAACATGGCCCTCTTTAACCGTCCCTATCCCAAAGCTTAGAATTAACACCCAGCCATTCCAGTTTAATCCAAGCTGCTGACTGCAAAAATGATAGCACTGTGCGATACTGAGGCAAGGCTGGTTAGGGTCGGAGCTCAGACACTAAGAAAGCACTGCTTTCATCATAGCTCTGTGGTTGATGCTAATTTATAATTTCTAATTTGGCCAAATGCTGCTTTTTCATAAAAATGTTGGACTCCTCTTTTTTTCCTCTTTCGTAAAGTTCTGAAACACAGGACATGAATCAGTTGCATTATGCACCAATAAAAATCTCTCTGTACTTGAGCAGGCTGATGAGATGACTCAGACAGCAAGAAACAGCTATATCGAGACAGAGAGAGTAAAAGGCACCCGTCTTGTCATTATTCCTCAGGAAAGTGATATTACGTGTCATCAGATTGTGCTTTCTGAAGAACTCTGAAATTCCTTTGCCAGGTGCAGGCTTTGGAAACTGCCTTTGGAACCCATTTCTCATTCCATACCTGCCCCTCTCTTCCCTGCCTCCCTTAGGGCTCACCTTGTCCCATACCTCTCCATAGGTATTTCTTCTCTCACTTACCAGAAGTTTGGTAACCAAACCAAAAGGATGTAGGAGAAGAAGAAATTGATGTTTGCATGGTCTTCAGGGAGACTGGGATTTTAATCTTCTTGAATGTGGTCATTATGTGAAGATTTTAACCTTTTCTTTAGTTTCTATTCAAAAAATATTTCATGGTTTTCATTGTGATTGATTATTTCAAAGTTGAAAAGTTTTGTCTTTAGTACATAAGCACTAAAGTCAGAGTACACCAAAAAGAGGCAAAGCATTTGATGTCCTTTCAGTAGGCTGAAATGTGTTCTGCAAATTGCTTGGAAAATTGCAAATCATGAAAAGCTTTATAAAAGTGAGATTAATGGAAACAGCGCACAAGCAGAAGAGGTTTGAGCAATTCAGATAATAAAAATCTCTCGTTATAGGCCAGACTGCTGCAGTTAGCATCCAGCATCCGTCTGTTTCCCCACCACATGCCCTCACTCCTCCCCACCAGCTCCTGCACAGCCCTGGTAGAGGGATGCTGGGAGGATCTGGATCTTGAAATGATCTCTCAGATGTGCTCCCTGGCCAGCGTCTCCCTGGCTCTGTAATTTGGGTATCTTTCAAAGAAAACTGACCTTTCCCAATGACTAATAGCTAAACTTCCTACACTTAAGTCGCTAAATTAAATTATGTGAAAGCCTTGGTTGGTGCAGCTTCGTGATTAGGACAAAGAAACCAGAATTGAAAATCATTGTTTATTATATATTTCCTGCGAGCAGTAATCTAAAAGAGCTGAATTTTGAAAACCAGCTGGTTTAGGAGATCAGCAGACTGTTGTGGAGATGGAGAAGGTGCAGTGAGCCTCTCCTGATCCTAGACAAGAAGCCTAGAAAAATGTTTCCACAGTGATACTAAAATCTTAATAACCTGTCAAACGTGCTGCTCAGAAGACATTTGGAATGAAAAATAGCTCCAAGATTTCCAGCTGAACAATGCAGAGTTCATTATACATCCATCAAAAGCCAAAGTGAAAGTTAATTTACCTCAAGTCATGCTGCTGATGAAAGCCAGCACCTACTTTTTAATTTTAGAGGAGAGAACTGGTAGTTTCAGCCGTGGCTTTGTAACTGCCCGTGTTTATAGGCACCATTGTAGCAAAATCTGAGCACGGAAAGATAAATCTGTGTGGCTAAATACTGGGAGGTGTATTATATCTAAAATAAGAGACTAGGAAAAAAATAAAAACAAAGCCAGAGCCCTGTGGGACTACAAGCGTGAGCTGTTTAATCAACCTGACAGATGTAACTGTGTAACTGTATAATGAGAATTATGTCACTCAGGCAATTTTTCTGGGACAATCTGATTAGGAAAAATTGATCCTAGAAAATACAGTGCACCAGGATCACGCAGAAGAGAAATCAGCCACCCAGAAGTCTGTAACAATAAGGCAGTTTTGTAGCATGCCCATAAACCTCGCTGGATCTTCCCAGTGGCACAAGCCCCGCGGGAGGATGGCCAAATTCTGCCTTTTCTGTAACCTGGTGAGTCGGCCCCAGGAGTTGCTGCTGGTGTTCAAGAGAGCCTGGGCACCCGCATTGTTGGTGCTTTTGGGTGTCCTTCAAACTATCAGAGAAATAAGGGTTGTTCTCAGGGAGTCTGTAAGAATAGGAAATGCATGCCTTTTCCTAACATTAAGCTCACGCAGATGCTCTCTCAAGCTTCGTATTTTTGCCCCTCGTTGGGGTGTTTGACTTGTAAGCTGTCACTTTATTTTGGAGGAGGCTGGTGTGGTCATAGAACTATTCTTCATTGTTTTGGGGAGTGAAATGTTTGTTTGTAACAAGGACTTCGTAGTAGGCCTGGTCTTGAAGAAAAGATAAATTTTTGATCCAATTTAAAGATGGTTTTAGTGAGAAAACAAAGCTGCAAGTAGCGACAGCCCCTTGGTTATCCCACTAAGAGCAGCGGCAGACCACTGAAAGCTTCGGTGGATAACTTGGGAAGGAAATCTTTAACAAGGGTGGTACAGACAAATTGATGACTTACCTTTTCGTGTAATTAAAAGCTGCTATCTCTAAAGTCTTTGGCAGAGAACAAATTAGGTGGGAACCTAGAATAGGAAAGTCATTACTCTTCAAACAGGATGCTACATTTCTCAAGTGCACAAGCTGCTAATTAGGATGTGGAAGGTAATTTAACAAAGTGGGGGAAGCTTAAATTAAGGTGTTTCAACTAGAAATGAAATGAGGAAATTTGAACTCCTCCTGAGAATGTACAAAAAGCGTATTATTGCTGAGGCTGTGCTTTCTCATGAACACCCTATCCCCAGAGGTTTCCTCCAGAAGGATGTGGGGATGGTCACCCCGATGGGGTACAGCGTAGCGTGAGGCCACCCAAGCCCTCCTTGTGCCCACAAAGGCACCCAAAGGAAAAGAGAAAATACCCAGAGCAAGGCTTCCTCCTTTATTTCTACCTTCTTGACAGCTTCTGAGTTTCTTCTCCCAGGGTTGTTGCTCTTTATTTGTACACATGGCACACAAGGATAGTTAAACATAAGATCAAATCTCTTACTATGATTCTTGTAGGGAAGGTGCAGATTAAGGGCTTGTGCTACTCTTTGCATGTGAATGGCAGACAGATCCTGACTTTGGCTTTTTCTTCTTCTAATAAAGATATTGGAGTAAGTAGCTGATTTAGTTCCAGGGCACACAGTATTAGGTACAGTACACGCTATGTTCCAGAAGATAAACTACAGCTAGTGGTGACTCATCCCCACTGCTGCAATAATTATAGTTCAGCCAGGAAAGATGTAACAGAATTAATTCAAGAATGTTTAGCCTGAAGGCATCTGACTATTTAGAAAATGTGTGAAATGTGTTTTCTTTGGGTAACCTTTTCAGAAAAAAGGCTTTTCGTAGCTTGACTAATCTGAGTGAAATGACCTAAAAAAAAACCCCATCCACAACCAAACCCAAGTTCCTAGGGTGCCCCAAGCACTCCCCCAAGGTAGGCCAAGAGAATGAGGCACCATCCAGGTGTCCTTTGCTCTGCATTTTGTTGTGTGCTGGAGGAAAAGGAGGAGGTGGCTGACCCTGCTTGTGCCACATGGTCTATGAGCATTTCCTGTCTACCCAGCCCAAACTCAACTATTTTTGCTGGTTTTTAAAGGGATTTGCCACCCTCTGACCACATGTGTGAGCCACAGCCTGGGGTGGGCTCTGCCTGTGTGCCCCAATGCAATCGTCTAAGATACAATCAAGTGTCTATTATCTACAAAAGTCTTACCTCCGTGCTGTGTGTTTTTGTGCTAGATACTTCCCATTCCCTATATAAATTGGTTGATGACTGTTTTAGCTGTGCTTTTCATTAAGGCAAATTTTTCATTAAAAGGATCTTAATTACACAATCTGTGGAGCACAAAGCCTTGTCTCAGCGGCCTCCAGACAAGGGAAATCAGTGATAAAAGGCATGAAAGCCTTCCCTGGTATTGTTTCTGCATTTACAACAGTGGTTGTGGTCTCCAGTGATAGAAAAGGCAATAAATAAAAATGGTTAGGACTGTTCTTTTCATTATCATACGACTTTGTAGCCTTCGATGTCTTAACCACCCATGCATAAAATTGACTGATTATCACTTGTAATTATTGGAAATAACTACTCTTGATTCTTCTGACTACTACTTAAAGCTTTATCTGGGATCACAATGGGCTCCGACACCGCTGCTCTGTGCTGCACTAACCCAGGCATGAACCCCAGTGTGAGAGTGGGTGAGGAGGAGACACATCTAACAGCCAGACCTTGCCTGCAAGAACCAAACCCATGCAGCTGGAATGAGAAGCCAGTAGGAGTGTGCAGATGTGCAAGGATGTTCCTGTTGCTGCAGAAGGGGTGGGAGAGCAGGACTGCAGCAGGGTTCCAAGGCACAGCACCTGGGAGAAGCAGCGTTTGGGTCACCCAGCAGCATGGCAATTGCTAGCCACTCATAATATCGACAGACGGATGTGATGGGGAAGCTGATGGCATTGTGAAATGCGAAGGGAGAGAGGGAGCCGGCCGCGCTCAGAGCATTTCTCGAGTTTAGAGAAGTCTCTTGGTGGGGGTAGTAGCAGTGTCTCATTGCACACAAAGGTCTGGAGCTGAGTGCTCAGGATTTGCTAGCTGTCCCTGGAAATGGGGTGGAGGAGCTGATTTTTAATATAAAATAGGTCTTCTACCAGGCAATCTGGTTTCTATGTAAATTTTCCACATTCTGCTGAAAAATCAAGAACCAGTAGTTTTTCCAGCTTTTTCAAAGAAAAGTCACGAGTGCAAATAAACCCCCTGGTGTTGTCACGTTTTCTGTGTCCATGCACAGTGACTGGGACATCAGAGTCCTTACTGGGGTCTCATTGCACCAAAAGCACAGCACAGAGGAAACGTTTTCTCCCTTCCTTTGTGGAAGGGACAGCAGGAAGCTGGTCCTCTTCCACACAGGCAGGTACCGGCTTTCCTGCCTGTAAGGATGGGCAAAGACCTCACTCTTCTTTTTTCCACTGGCCAAATTTCTTCATCTGCACTCTTCCCTGGGAAGTCTCCTTGCCTTGTATTGGAAGAAATTGTATTAGAAGTAAAATTTTGAGGTGTTTTCAACCTGACACCTTCTCACTTTAAGTCAGGGCCCTACAATGGAAGAAAGCTGAATCTTCCATCAATTCTTCTGACAGAAGGTAATTCTTTGTCATCATAAACATCCTTAGGTCTGTTTTATGGCTGATGAAGAAGATTTGATCATTCTAATTCATTGATTTGTTTCCAGCTTATCTGTGACTTGGATTTGATCACTCTAGCTTTCCATCTGAGTAAAAATAGAATGCATTAGCCAGATAATAAATTTGTTTAAATGTAGATCTATTTATTTAACCTTCTTAAAATGAAATCCAAGGAAAAGTACCCAGAATTGATTTATTCTGCCATGAATAATCAACTCTGAGCTTGCTGATAACCCTAAGGAGGAGAAGTGCAAATCACCAAGCTCCGTTTCCCTGGGAGCCCCCATGAGGTGGTACCGTTTTGGGGCAGCAGTGACACCAAGGCATCCTCCAAGTTCCAGGGTCGGCATCATGGACCTGGAGGTCTCACCAAGTTGTACGGGAAGAGTTGCCCTTACCATCCTGTCCCTCCTTCCACCATCCTGGGTTGGGCAAGGCACGGGTCTTGTACAGGGGGCACATACAGTACGGTGGTTTGGTCTACCTTGGTTTTGCTGGGAATGGGATTTTGGGGGTCGGAGGTGTGTTTTCTGTTTTGGGTTTTTTTTTAATTTTTTGCTCTTCTGCTTAGTTCTTCCCCGCAGTAGATTTCCTGGGACTGTTACATATGCACAAGGAAAACCAGAAAGGAGGCTTAAATCTGCAAGGCTATGTGAAGTGCATTTTAGTTTTACCTTTCACACAATCCATCATGCCTTGAAGTGTAGAAATTGTTATAGAGCAGCCTCAGACAGACAGTGTAATATTTTTTTCTGCTTTAAATATCCCTCAGTTATACAGTATTTTATGAAAAAGCCATGTCTCGCTAGTCAACATAGGGACTGTGGAGACATACTTTAAGGAGTTTATTTTAACCGTTATGCATTTAAATTGTTCCATTAGAGTGGACATGCTCTCCCTGCTGCCAATAAAGATCAGTCTTATGAGAGCAATGTAGGCTCTTTAAGGAATTATTTTCTCTATTTCAAAGTTTAATCTGCTACTCACTTTATGAAAACAATGATTTTATACAAATGAAGCCGTCTTCGGTTTAACCTTTGTAGCCATATATTTTTTTTTTTTTGTCACTGCTGTGTGATGTTGTTATCTATTATTAGAGATTTACTGAATAAATGAGTTAGCAGAAACCTGATCAGGCCCTCAAGGCACTGTATGGATCCAGACTTCTTGATTACCTGCCTTTCATTGCTCTCTACCAGCCAGCAGCAGTCACAAGGATGCCAGTAGCTATTGTGAGCATTGAAAAATAGAGGTGGGGTACACAATGTTTTCCTGCAACGGCTGTTGTCCACACATCATAATAACAACAGCTGAAACAGGAAAATGGAGAAGATTTAATGCCTGTAGTATTCAGTCCTGTTTCCACTCCTAAAGGATTTAAGAGAAATTTAAATATAAGTTGAAATGTTAAAAACCTCTTACAATCATTTATATGATCTTAAAAAATATGAATATCTGAAAAATATCTCTGTGAAGGTCTGAAGCAAAACTCATTGCAAGAGGTAATACTTGTGGGACGTTGAAGCACAACTGATGGCAGAGACTGACCATATTCCCCATGTTCTTCAGAGGACCTAAAATCCTCCAGATTGCTTACTAAATAACAGCTGGGAAATAGCTATGGAGTTTCTTTGAACTCATCATTGCAACACTTATTTCTGTAAAAGAGAACAGGAGAGAAAAACAATTGATATTTCCTATTACCACTTATTAAGATACAAAAACAGAGTAATGAAGTTGCTGACAGAATCCACTATTTAAAAAAAAAAATTCACACCTACATAAATAGATTCGCTTAATAGTGGCAAGAGACTGCCAGACAGTTCGAGTTGGTTGGATAAATCATATACAACAGCCCAGGATCCAGTACCCCCTCTCAGACTTTGGTGATCCCACTGCTTTCCCTTTATGTTGTTCACAACGATGAGCTTGAAAGCGATGTGCAAAGCCTGGTGAGACCTTCAAAAAGAATTGCTAATGTAAAACCCCATGGGAGAACTTTTAAATTGAGGGTGAGATGAAAGTAAGATTTAGTAAAATAAGGGAAAATACAATTTTGTGTCCTTTTCATCAGAATTTCCCTCAAATGGTAGTGGGTGGTTGGGACCTCACTTGTCCAACCCAGTGTCATATATAACACGGTGACAGCTTCAGGACACCTGTACCTGCATGCACAGGTATGTATACAAGTGCCCCTAATTTCCCTAAGAATTGCTTTTATCCCTCAGTTTTCAGAGAAATTTTGAAGTCATTTTTTGAAGAAATTCCGAAGACTTTCCGTGCACGTGAGGGAGTTTGTGCTGTACCAGCCAGCAAGTTTTTTTAAAAAATAGGTGTCTGAGCGTGTCTGTGCACCCAATTCATCAGACTTTGGGTCTCTAGCAATTCAGGGAATGCTAATTATTGTGCATCCAGAAAACAATCTACTTTTAAGTCCCATTTCAAAGCACATTTTCCCTCCATGCCTGGTAGCGTTAGCTTTCAGATGAGTATTTTCTTATGCTCTCCCCACTTTGTGTATGAGACAGCTTGTCTTAAAGCCAGGTGAGGGTGATCCAGGTGCTGCTGGTTTATGGAGCTTCCCAGGAGGTTTGTTCCAGATTCAATAGCTTTTTTTTTTTTTTTTCTTTTTTGGAAAGCTGCTTTTTGTAGAAGTGGAAGCAAAGCAGCTTTTCCTAGGGAAGGTGGAAGTACGAGGGCTAACTCTTCTCCTGGCCTCCATTGCTGCTCACCTAGCTGAATAGTTAATTTAGAGTATTTCAACCCACAAGTCAAATATTCTCCTCTGATTCTTCTGACCACGGCTGGTTTGTTCTGGCCAGCGTTAGGTGAAAGCGTGTCCCAACAAGGCTGTCCACGGGTCTTCTCTTTGCCTCCATCTGTATCAGATGTTAACACTCATCTTTCCTGTGTTCCTCTCTGCAGACTATTAGCATTATTACTTTTCAAATTACCCTAATTTTCTCTTTTTACCTAAGAAGCCATTTGGAAAATATATTTATTTTTAAGTATCTACATCTCTTGACTTGTAGCTCTAATTACAAATAATGATTTGATGGGGCAAGTTAAAATTATCATCCTGGTGAGTGAATTGCAAGGTTCAAATGGCCAAGAGCTCTATCTCACCACCTGCAGCAATTTCAGGAAAGAATGTAGAATTGCATGAAGTGATCATTTCCATCACTGCAAGACATGCGGTGGTATCCTCTGCAATGAACATTTTCATGGCAAATAGGACAAATTTCACTGTGGGCACTTTCCCTTTGATTTAACCCTGTCCAATATTAGCCCAAAGTATTTATTTTTTTAATTTTATTTTATTGTATTTTACTCTATTTTATTGTATTTTATTCTATTTTATTGTTAGAAAGCAGCACTCTTGAGATGTAGTGCAAGGACACATGCTGTCCTTTGAATAAGAAAGATTAAGGCAAGACAGCTTTGATTATTTGTTGGCTGGCTAAGCTGGAAAATAAGATGTGGAGTTGTTGGTCAGGGATGATATAAGAAGCTGCAAATTTGACCACATGGCAATTTGAGATGATTTCAAAACAAAAATGCATCATCAAAAACCATCTAGTTTTGAAAATGTTGCTATCGGTCTGTGCTAGCACAGAAATGGTACTGTTCAAAACCTTCCAAGTGTGGGAAGAGAAGAGGATGAGAGACTGAGATCCATCAGAAAGCCGGAGAGGACCGGGGCTGGGGACACATGCACTGGGTATACGCTACAAAGACATGCTTGCTATGGTGTGTTCTGACCAGAAATTTTCTCCTGGGCTTGGGAAACTTCCTCAGTAACAGTTTATAGAGAGATGTTTTGGGTCAACATAACAACATTTTAAAAAAGACGATGAAAACCTTGCTCTCCTCGACTCAAAGACATCTCCTGCTAGAAGAGGAGGTATCTCACAGCCGCCTCCTACTTCTGGCTGTGGCGGGATGTGCCCAGCCAGGCAGGTGAAGCAGAGGTACATCAGATGACTCCTGTTTGAGTGACAAAGGGCTCCTAAGTGTGTTCCCTAAATGATACAACCTGACAGCCAGGAAAATGAGGGAACTGAGTGTTGCAGTCATTTAAAGAAAATGAGTAATATTTTTAGAGGGGATAACCAATGTTAGCACTGCATTAAGTACTGGCATGGCTTCGGATGTGTCCCAAAAAACAGGAGATCCGGGTATTTGCCTCACTTCAGTGCTATCCAATTTTCTCAGCTCAGGCTTTGGATCAATGATCACTTGTGCAGTTCAGCAAATAATTCTGGGCAGAGCTGCTAAACAGGAGACACGTATTTAGTCAGTGCTGTTTATACAGTATTTTGCCAAGGATGGAGCAGGATTTGGTGCTGTCTCTGCCAGCCTGCTCCTCTAGCAGAAATGAGTGCTGGGAAACAGCACAGAGCTGAAACCAGGCAAATCCTGTTGCTGCTCCTTGGAAACTGGTCAAGGATGGAAAAGACATCTTCAGGGAGCCGAAGGGATCACACAGACACAAAGCATGTTAATGTTTCCTTCCAAATTATAAGAAAATATAAAGAAAAAAGGGATTGAGAGAAAGAAAAGGTGAAAAGAAGATACACATAAAGAGTTACGACACTTCTGTTGCCATGTACCTTTGATTTTCAGACTAATTTTTTTTCCAAGGCTTATGAGTTTCACCTAGATGGAGGATACGTATTAAATCAACCTGATGTTTTTTCTAGGATCTTTATTTAAAACTTTACCCCTTAAATTATACAGCAGTTATCTGACATAAAGATGATTGAATTAATGAGGGATTATTACAGTGTTCTTGATTTGAAAAATCAGAAAATGACACCTCCCTTTGCCCGCAGGAGATCTGGCTGTTTCATTAACAATTAATAGAAAAAACTGACATTGCAAGAGCTGCAAATCAAGCTTACCATGAATAATACAGAGAGTATTGGGCTCAAATATATTTAAAGTATTTTCCCATGAACCTGCCAGCTCTCATGTGAAAAGGTTCATGTTCACTTGCTGTTCTGTCTGACGGTAGATGGAGAAATAGAAACCAGCAAAGCAAATTGTTCCTCACCCCCATCCAGTGATAAAAAAGTCATTACCATGAAGACCACTTATCTTTCCACACAGATAGGGTATTGTTCGGTGAGTTTCTTTTCACATCAGCTTCCCAGGTGAAGCTGTGGCACTCAGGGATGTCCTGAGATGCTCTGCTATCGGATTTTATTTATCGCTTAAACGATAGCAAGCATTTTACCGAAGCCTTTCAGCGCAGACCTGAAGCTGCTTTCCTCTACTGAAAGCTCAAGTAATAAGGTGACAACAGAGCATCACACTCACCCAACTGACTTCTCTCCTTATTTTAATGACAGGGTACCGCACTCGGAAAGGCTCCGCTGCAGAATCATCGTTAAATCCCCAATTTGTGTGGCAATGGCCTGTCTGCAGGGCTGGCAGGGGCCAGTCCTGCCTGTTGCGGGCAGTTGGGAGTGATGGTGACCATGGGAGATGGTGTCTTCCAACCCTCCAGGAGACAAAAAAATAGGTATTATGTGGTGTTTGGCCAGATCTCCTTGCATTTTGTGTTTGCCCCAGAGAATTGCATAACACTGATAGTAAAGTCTGATAGAGCACTAGGAAGGAAGTAAATTGTGACGAGGTCCATCATTGTTTTCACAGAATCATAGAATGAATCATGGTTTGGGTTGGGAGGGACCTCGAAGCCCACCCAGTCCCACCCCCTGCCATGGGCAGGGACACCTTCCACTAGAGCAGGTAGCTCCAAGCCTCATCCAGCCTGGCCTTGGGCACATCACGCAATAAATCATTGATGATACAAATCAAATTGCAGAACAAGACGCGTGGCTCTCGCAGCAGCTCCCGTCTCTGGAGAATGTGCTGCCCACCTGCAACTGCACTAAAACACCTGGGCAAGGGCTACAGCTGCAGTTCTTCACTAAGAAAAATAACTTGAAATGTGGGAAACGGTGCTGAGAGAGGATTTTGACAGAGCGTAGCCTTCCTGGGAAACCTTAAAAGGCATTGGGTCATCTTCATGTTACTCCTTTTTAGTTGCTCGAGCACAGTAAGACTTATTTGGAGTCGAGCACACAAGCATAAGCATTACAGGTTGTAAAGACCGTGAATCTTCCTTATCTTGCCGTAAGCAAGTTTACAGTGACTGTTGCAACAGCAGAAGGCAGTCATGCCATCAGATCTCCAAATCGACCTCTGTACAAGGGGTGCAGTGACTCAAACTGAATTCCCTCCGGGTGCCTGAGGAGGAACGGTGCTCGGCAGCGTTTCTGCAGAGAGGACATGGAAATTCGGCAATATTACCAAATGCCTCCAAAGCCCAAGTTGTGTCAGTTGAATGTTTGTGAAGTGGCTCACAACCTGTGGAGTGTTGTGTAGTTTTAGCAAATAGTGTTACTTGCTTATTTTCAAGACTTGCACTGAAGCTCTAAAGAATAGAGCTAATAAAAAAATAAAATTTAAAATATTTTCAAGCCACAACTTTTATCTTTTAATGATTGACCATAAAAATGGCAGTCAGTAATTTTTCCCAGGGAATTCCTCATGCAGTCAGCTCAGGCTGATGCTGGGGTGCATCAATACTTGGGCATGGTGTATCAATAGCATCCACTTGTGATGTCCCCCCCAAGCTAAACAAGGGCTGGAGTCTTTTTGAGTGCAATATTAACTCTCCCTAAAGGAATAAGCTATAAATTAACACGCTCTGCACATACATACACTGTTAATGAGCCATGTACCATGCCTGGAATAAAAAAGTCTCCTGATTGATATAAAATATTTATTATATTGAACTTCCAGACACCCACAAACGGGGAGGCTGGTGGCAGGTAGGACCCACTCACAAGCATCTGCTTGGCTGAGAGGAAGAGGGGGAAGGAGGAGGTGGATGAAGGGCTGATATGTTCACTCCGCAGTGCTACTCCTCTCTGCCATGTCCGTGCAACCGCACATCTGTCTGTCGGTATTTACTCAGCTATTTTACATTTGACTGAGCCTGCGAGTCAATTAAAAAGTTATAGACTGATTTATTGTAATTCACATTAATTAAAATTAGACTGCTCCATTCCTATGGTATTAATAGTAAAAACAGTAAATCAATATTTTGACTTTATGGCTGGTAGGTTTAACTTTTCAGAGGTATTTCTCAGAGGTTTTCTTTCCCATCAGAGTCCCTTCAAGAGTAGAAATACCACTTATTTTTCGAGTTGCTGCTTTCCTGTTGATCAGTTCAGCAGCCTCGGAGAGGCAATACATGCATCCCTGCTGACCTTCCCCAGGGAAGGACTGCATGTCAAAACAGCTCACAGCTGCTTCGAAACTGCTCCTTTCTTTACTCCTCAAAACTCTTCCATTTCAAATTAAACAAAGCAGCTGCTGAGTTTCCAGGCTGCTACATCGCAGAGCCACGGGACCTGGAGACCCTGCCTGGGAACTGACAGCTGAGTTTTGCTGGGATTTTTACTTTACTGGTTGCAGTGCCTTCAGAAAACCTCCTTTTGAGCACATATTTAATGTGACTGGGGGTTTTTTCCTGAAAAAAAGATTAACTCATTCAAGTTTTGCAGCAAATATTTCTAGCTGCTTGGATGAAGCATTACCCTCACAAGAAGGGGGGATAAAGGTGGTGGATGGAATTGCTAGCTGGATTCTTGGGATGCAGAGCTGGTGGAAGAGAAGCCCTGTTGCGTCTATTTATACATCCAAGGAGTAAAATACCAGATCTTTATGGAATGTTGAAGAAAGACTGTTCCATCATCAGATGCACATGTCCTGGTTATGGTAAGGGTACAACGACACGTGGAGACCCCATCCCTGAACTGCGATCCCCTCATGGGGCTTATCTTTGTCTCTTATGTGATACATGTAGCTTTTAATCAGGAGATGTGTAATTGCATTTAATTAAGACCACTGCCTGCGGTAATAGAAAGCATGAAAACAGTAAATAGAGGAGTCAAGTGCAGACTGAACCTTGAGCTATTAAGTGGTGAAGTGATTTAGTGGAGCACCAGTTTTAATAGGGAAGCATGTTGGATTTATAAGGCATTTAAAGGCAATTGTTTTCTGGTGGTGGTGGTGTTTAATGAGCTGCTCCTCAGCTGGAGCAGACACATCCCCACCTGGTTAGTGGTGTGGGTGATGGGGGGGCTGGTTGGTGCCGAGATGGTGAAAGTGCTGCAGCAGGAACCTGCAGGCTTGATGAGAAGTGCTCCTCGCGAGGGGCTGTGATTCAGCAGTGCTGTGGGGGAAGGCTACCTCCAAGCCTTGAGATGGCTGGGGAAGGCTGCAGGATTCACCTGGCAGAGTAAGAGCCTGTCTCTGGGAATCTCAGGTATGGATTTGTGGTTTTGCATGTAAATCAACCTTCCTGTTTGGGGCTGAGTTGTCTGTGCCGGATGAGGAGGGATCAAGTTAGAGGAAGGCCTTTGTAGCAGAGGGTGGGAGTTGCTGGCAGTGCAGCAGCTGAGGGAAACCCCCCAGCCTCTGGGAATGGGATGTAACCTGGGAAAACAAATACTGAACGATCTGGAAGGTGTGCTGGTAGCTGTGGATGCAGCAGTTTGTGCACTGTCCTTGCCAAACCCCCTCCTTGGTCAGAGCGGGGATGCTGGGGAAGGAAGGGGTGGGGTACCTATAACCCCTACAGAGTTTCCCTTGCAAAAAAGCTCTAGAAAAGGCTTTGGAAATAAATGGCACCTTGCTTGCATCATTCCCCCTTGGGAAAGAAAAGATCCTGCTGGTCCCTGACAGTAGAGGGACTTGCATTCCCCTTTGGGCTCCTGGCAGGAGGGTTGGGTGGTGACCCTCAGCCCAGACACCCATAGGAGCACCCTGCTCAGAGTCGCAGCTTTGCCACGCGTGGGCATGTGGGCAGGATCCTGCCTGTCCAGCCTTGCCTAAAGCACTCGGTTGAAACGGTTCTTGTGAGAGATGAAATGTGAAAGCACCTTTGAAACCTGCACTTGTAACTCCGATGCAATG
This sequence comes from Eurypyga helias, assembly GCF_000690775.1. NCBI lineage: Eukaryota > Metazoa > Chordata > Aves > Eurypygiformes > Eurypygidae > Eurypyga > Eurypyga helias. Next base: position 156,669 of record NW_010236415.1, read on the forward strand.
GGGCTGAACGGGACGATTGCCCTCCCTCCCCAGCGCAAGCTCATGTGTGCTCTTTGGGGATCTGATGCGCTGTGGGTACAGGAAAAAATTATAACTGATGAATTTTTCTTCTTTCATGTGTACAGTGATCCGATGTTAAGCAGATACTCTCCTAGTAACAATTTGGGAGCTTTCTGAGGGAGCCGAGTTCCCTCTGGTACAGCAGAGCATATCTATTGCTCTTTTTCAGAGGATTTCCCTGAAAGGCTTTAAAAACTCGGGTGTAGCCGCACAAGGCCTGTCTCCTTGCAATTTAGGGGTAAAAGAAGTAGTGACAGGCACCAAACCTGTCTTTAACCTGAAAGATGGAAGTCCTCAGCAAAGAGATTATATGGGTGCCATTTGGAACTGGTAACACAGGGATTGTATTTGGGTATCAAAGAGTCATGAAACAACTGTTATATCAAATTCCTTCTTTGTCTATACTCTGAAAATGCCTTTTTCTCACGGTAAAGTCGGGAAACTAGAGCAGACCGAGCTTCAGCATTTTAGTGAAGTCTTGGGCGATGCAAGCCCGCGTGTTGCTTTCCCGAGTAGCTTGTCTTTCTGACAGGCGTAATGAAGACAATTAAGCCTGTTTTCTCCTTTTTTTTGTTGTTGCTCACAGTATGGCGAGAGCATTTGAACAGTTCCCGCAAACAAGCTCTTCAATCATGTTTATTGTTCCTTGACATTCTTTACAACATCTTAAAGCTCACAGCTGCGTAGCGATGCGGCTGCCCTGCGTGTTGAGTCTCCGGCGTGCATCAGGGGCTTTGTAGTGCCTGTCTTAGAGCTCAGTGAGTTAATTACTGCCATTAGAGGTTATGGCTCGGGAACTGCTAATCAAAAAATGGTAATGAAATGCATGTTCATGTTTGCCCTTTTTACCATCTTTGGCTCCTTGTTGTGGGGGATCAGCGCAGCATCTCTTCACTGTTTCCAGGTTATTGAGGAAAATGAGGCTTTGCCTACAAATAATTATTGCCACTTTAAAAGGCACAGGAGCTAGGCAATCAAATCTGTACAACCCCTCGGACCCCTGGAAGTGACCTTTTAGGGAGAGAAAAGTGCAAGTCGGCAATATTTTGAAATACAAATCACTGGTTTTTAGTGAGACCCATAGTCATGCCTGGGCCTGACATGCAGATGAGATGATTAACTTTGATTCCCTGAAGTTCAGCTGCAGAGAAAATGGTATTTGCGTATTCACTGCCCCAGACAACTGTGATTTTTCACTGGGAAATACGCTGGTTTTGTATTCAACTTGTGTGACCAAGTGCTGGGGATTTAAAGCGGGCAGATGGAGATGGGTGGTGATGCACGGGGAAAGACTGGGTAGGAAAAAGCAGATGTGGGATTTTGGGGCTAAAGATGGAGATCTGCAGTCAGACCCCCCAGATTTGACCTCAGACTGTGTCTCACAAGGCTGAACACTGTCCCTGTGCCTTCCCTGGATGTCCGTGGCATGGTCTTCATGCCATCCCTGACTGCCCCAAGGCCGCAAAGCACTTTGATGGGCAAAGGGGTCCCTCTGCATGCAGCTCTGGAGCAGGTCCCGCTGCAGCTCAACAGACTTGGGCAAAAAGTGACTGCAGGAATTTGTCTTTAGCCTGTTGTCAACATTTGGCCTCAAGTAGAATTACCAGGAACTCACCTGTAACTTTTTTTTTCCTTGAGTTTATCACAACTTCAAGATCATGTTCCTCTATACCAGTCACTTCTCCCAGGCATGCAAATGAAAACTTTATATAACTTTTGAAAACCTTGTTCCTGGCTGTGAGACACTCCTGTAAATTTTCTAACACATTAAGTTGTTAGTACTTTCACTGTGTGTGCCTTAAAGATGTATTTTAACCGCGATTGCAGATTTCTGGAGCAGATCAATGTTATTTTGAAATCCAGTGTCTTTGATGCATTGCTGTGGGATGGTGTGGATGTTCCTTACAGTACTAATGCGCAGAATTATCGAGGCTTGGTGTTGCTCTTATTGAATTTGATGAAAAATGAACCATTGGTTTCAGAGGCAGAAAGGTGCAGTCTTTAAAAAAGAAGATATTTTGAGGAGAAATCTCCTTATTTCTGTGTTACAGTCAATGTCTGATATTTCATATCTATGAAAAAGATCTCAGAGTTATTTAATCACACATGGCAACTGTGGGCACGTATATGGAGGTTAACTCAGCTCAATCTAACCACCACTGCCAGAACCCGAAGAATCAACACACGTTGTGCAAATTACCCCCTGTACCCCATCCTGCCCCCCTTCGGACAGCCAACATGAAGTGCACCCCGTCCCTCCAACTGCAGATGAGTGTATGCACTCCTACCTGTGATCATCAGTTTTGGACCACGGCAGATGTTATGTAAGAGAGTTTTCAGTGACAACATATGGAGATTTGACTGCGCAGTATTGCAGAAAAGCGTCTGCTGGGTGGTAAAGGAGCCCCAGCAATATATCTAGTGGGGGAAATAAAGTGAAAACTTTACTAGGGAAGTACTATAAGAATTTATAAGCCCACATATAGTTTGTAGATCAGTGTTTAAACAATGGTTGTTACGTTCATACTGAACAAGATGTACAGCATCACGCAGCTTCGAAATGGTACAGAGATCAAATAAGCAATGCTAAGCAGGCTGCTGCTGCTCCTAAAAGATCTTTACTATTCATTAAATTGTCTGATGCTGTCATCTAATGTTTTGGGATCAATGACACTCTCAGCTGCATTTGTGCTGCTGCTGGTTTTTGTTACTGTAGTTCCTGTGAATGAAATGTATACGTGGGCTACGTTAACACCATTCCGCCTGTTGCTGTGCCCACTGCCCACGGGCTTGGATCAATTGAACGAGAGAAGCCTTTGCTAGCTCATTGATTTTCATTTATCCAAACCCATCTGTTTGCTCTGTGTCCAGGTATGGGAGCAGTGCATGTTAAAGTGTCCATGGTATAGGCTTTCTGCTGTGGCCAGGTATTAGCAATGGGTTTATGATGGAAAAATAAAGCCAGTGCAGTTCTATAGTTTTGGAAGGGAGAAAAAAAGTAAAAATAGTGTCATCCCGATTAAGAACCTCTGGATTCAATTTGGAAATATTAATGCTGTGGGTTTGTCTGGTTCTGCTGGCATGAAAGCTGTGCACCCTGCATCCCTGGTCTCCACCAGCTTGCTCAGTATTTCAGCGCACGGCCTGAAATGCAGATAATAACCCAAATGCAAAGTACCTATTGTCGCTTAAAAAGAAAACTCAAATCAAATCTCTCTCCAGCTGGACTGCATCTCTCCTTAGGCAGAAACTCTTTGAGATTAGAACTGCCTTTCTGCTGTTGGGCAAAGTGACTTTTTGGGTGCTGCTGGTCCTTGCCACCCAGTTGTCCTTTAGGAAACATAGGACAGCTTCTCCAGTACAAGCCTTTGGACCTTTTGTTGAGGAATGATATCCAGAGTCCAGGAACTCTTTAGTGTGCCGGCAGTTGCTCTCTCGCCTCATTTGCAGGTTGCTTTATGGGGGAGCATGGATGGTACATACAGCCGAACTGGGGCTGGAGTCATGGAGAGGTGTCAGTAGGTGGATGGTAAGTGGGAAAACCCTGGCTGGCTGAGTGGCTTGTGTGCCTGATAAGGACTACTTGCACTTTGGCTACCTGTAAAACCGAGACCAAACTCCTCTCCCATGAGATAGTATTGTCATAATTATCTGATTCGGCTTTTTTTTTTTAATTTCTGATATAAAGGTATATAGCGAATGTGGCTCGGTTGGCCATTAGGGGCTTTTTTAATCACTGAAAAACAAGTAGTACATATCTCTGGTCATAATATTAAACTCACATTTGGGGTAAGCCTCTTGCATCCCTGCAAGGCAGGAAATGCCACACCATGAGAACAGGTCCTCCCGAAAGCAGAGGGAGCTCTTGGTGACCCCCAGCCCCAAGCATCACAGCGAAGCGATCAAATCGTGAGATCTAGTTGTGACCTTCTGACATTTTGTAACTGCTCAGTATTTATTTGCAGTATTTGTTCCACTAAAGTCTGTTGCTAATGTCGAGTTGATTGGGTTAGGAACCTTAAAGGGGAGACAGATTGTGTTAGGCTGTCTGGGGAAGCTGAACGGGTCTGTAGCAGTGTGGGGTCTTTTTTCCTTTTAAATGCACCACGCTGCTTTTTCCTCCGAAGTATTGAATGTCATTTGACCTTCAGGGGCACCAACATGAGTTTCTGAGGTCTAAATTACTCTTTAGAATCAAACCACTGTGGGAGACCACAACCTCTGCAGAGCACTGGGCAAGCTCTCCCTCCCCAGACAGGCTTTTCTGATGCTAGGAGAGAGTGAGTAGCTGTGCAGGCAAACAGGTTACCATGCTCTGTGTCCTGGAGCAAGTAAATGGAGGCCAGACAGGATAAATTCTCCATCAGACATTTTCATTAGTAGCTTCTGCCCATCTCTACAGGGTGAGGAATTCGCATGGGAGCCTGATGGGCAGATGCTTATGTTGCTCCTGCCCTTCATCTTGGGGTCAGGATGCAGTGGCATTCAGCTAAAGCCAAACCCTGACAAGCCTGTTGGAAAAGCCAAAAGAGCAGCAGGGAGTTAGCTCTGACCTGTTTTGGGGTGATCCTTGGTAGGGATAGCCCTGCTTAGGCTGAACCTGGGGCTTATTTGGGGTCAACCCTCGAATTTGGAGGAAGACACCCAGTGCATCATGCCTAAAATATTGCTGGGGATGGAAAGGTGGGGGCAGGAGAGGAAGTTGGGAAAAGCACCTTGGTTAAATCATTGAATTAACCACTTATTGTGTAGTTTTAACAAAGAAATGTTATGTGTAGTGTAGGCGGCAGGGAGTTTGCAAGCTCTAAGCTTCATAAAATGCTTTACTGCCAGGTCTGTGTCTGTGTGTGAGTGGTGGTGAACCGTTGGCATCAAACCTGGTGCTGTGAGCTGGGCTAGCATCATCAGGAACGGGCAAAGTGTTAGCCATCGTGTACTTGGCAGAAGACACTGGGAAAATTGCCCTTTGCTGCTTTGTGCTCCTATTATGGGGTGTATTAACAGGAAAGTGTATTTGGGTATGGCATTCCCCTGCAATAAATGGGTATTGAAAGGCAGAAATTCAGTAAAAGAAGTCTTGGTCATGCTGAGCTACAGATGCTCTTTCTATGTAGCAGTTTTGGTTTGGGGCTTTTCCTGGATTCTTTGGCAAATCTTATCCATAAACTGTACATGTGTATTATGGTATTGTGTCTAGATACCATATTTTTTATATTTTGATGGCTGTAGGATTCCAGTTCTTTAACTCTGCCTGTACTCAGTATTAGCTCAGCTGGTTTTTGGGGTTTATTCCCCAAAATGTGGGAATGTTGGATACCTCCCAGGGATTAAAGCTTGCCTACCTCAGTTACACTGGGGTTTTATTAGGGCAAAGCCCTGTCCCTGTGCCTTTCATGTAACCCAGGTAGTCTTCTGCCGAGCTCTCGGTGAGGGACTACCAGGTGAAGGATAAACATTGCCACAAGGTCTGATCTTTTTATTTTCTTTAATTTATCTTTAAGTGGAGCAGGTCTTGCTAAAGTAATTAGCCTGCCTGTGATAGCTCTGCTGCAGTTCCTGGTGCTTCTGCAATGCTAGGGCTCTTCTTGAATAAAAAAGCTATTTGGGGCTCAACTGTGTGTCTCAAGGGTCCCTTTTTGTACACGCTTATTACACTAGCTCAACAATTACGAATTTGGGCAGCGTTTTAATTGCATTCACTTCTCTGTAAGCAGAAGTGTAGAATAAGCCATACCACTGATTAATTTCACAGTTTGATTGAACTGTGAAAATGTAACATTTTTATTTTAATGATGCTGCCCATATTTTTACATACATTCCCAAGGACCTTGCAGTGGGATTTCAGTAAAATCCTTAACTAAGAATGGCTTTTAAGGCTTTATATTTGGGATCAAAGTGGTTTAAAATGGGAACGGGGGAGTGTGTCAGAACACAGCTTAAAAATCAGAAGTGTCATAAGATTGTCATTATTGATTGCTCACCAAAAAATATCTGCAGAAATTCATACTGTGGGCACTGAGGCCAGCTGTGTGCCGCTGGCTGTAGCCAGCTCCCTGCATCTTGCTTGGGATGGGGCCAGGATCAATTCATGCATCTGAGTATTTGGAGCCCTGGATGGGAGCAGACATAGCTCCTTTGGAAGAGAAACCCCAGGCTGAGGAATTAGGTGTCTGCACATCAGGTATTAAGGAACCTACTCGAAAAGCATACTTTTAACCATTTTTCTCCTTTCTTTTAAAACATAGCTCTGGCTGTGGAAGGTGATGCTGTGGAAAGCAATGCTCTGCTATGGGGAGCAGCAAGGTGGTGGAGCAATAACCCCCATATCCAGGGGACCCTGGGGTGTCACACAACAATTCGAATTGGGTTTTTAATATCTCTGAGAAACGAAACCCCAAAAAAGCATTTTTGCAGCAGGGGAAGGACATACAAGTTTGTTTATTCACCATTCAGGTGGGGATGGCTGTGATCTCTTCTGCATGCCCAGAAACACACGCTCACCTGCATTAACTGAATTATACCTACAGAGAAGGGTAAAAATGTCTCTACACGTTGAAATTACTCACATCCCACTGATGGATATGCCCCCAAGGAAATAAGCAGTGGTTCCAGAAGTTCAACTCCTGTTTTAAATTAGATCTACATAAGCAGATCAAGCAATTAGCTTTGCCTGCAGCTTCTCAGATGCTGGCATTTTCTCACTCGCATCTTAAAATTTTGTTCAGATAATTATTGCAAAATATCAGGGAAAGCAAATCAGAGGCAATTAGCTCTTGGGTGTATTGTGTGGGATAGCACACTGAGAGAACACTTCTGCTTTAGGGCTGTGAATGAGAAATCAAGGATGACCGTTCAATGGTGGCTCCAAAAGCCGTGGATTATGTGGGCTGAAAGGAATTGAAGTCTTGATGGGTTTAGTGTTTCCCCTAAAACCAAAACACACAGAGAAACGTGCTGTCTGGATAATATGGGTAAAATGCTACAGTAATTTCTATGGTCACACTTTCCCTGGCTTTGCCAGAAATATTGCACAAAACCTGGCTGGTTTTCTTCATTGAAGCAGTCTATGTGCAATTACACCATTGATTTTATCAGTATCTCCACTGAAAAGAGGTTGTAGAGGGGATTTTCTGTGCATTCCCTAGTTTTCAGCTTTTCTAATACTGCTGGTGTGCTAACAGCCCTCTCCCCACCATGGTGGGACAGGCTGGTAATCTGGCACGTGTTTATTTTGCGCAACCAATTTCCGCCTTGGAAATCAGCTTGATGGCAGCTGAGGTACATGGTTACACCCCTGAGCAGTGCCTTACGGCTGGTTCTGCTTTCTCCCATTACAAGAAATCCCATCTGGGGCAGACTCAAAGCATTCCCTTAGCCCCAGGTGGGTTTAGCTGTACGCCCCGTCATTCCCATCCCACTCCTGTACGTTACAGCAGTACCCAAGAATACACGACAGTAAGCACAGGCAGCATCATTCCTACCCATGCACAGTGCTACAGCTTGCAATTAATTGTTACCCAAAAATCAAAAGTGAACCCGTAGGTTTGCTTTGTCAGTGCTGCTGAGTGGCATTACCTTAAAATTGCAAATTCATGCATCTGCTGACTTTAATTTTTATAGTTGAATTGAGCTCGTGGATCACCTCAGTTCACCAGCAAACTAAATATATCTGTTTGACTAAACCTAAGAATAGATTGTTGTATTATTAGGACAGAAGGGAATGTGTGTTTACAGTAGGTATTTCTTTTGTATCTTACAATGTGATAATTTTATTATACGAGATGATGATCTGCTTGATTAGGCTTACATTATCTGGAATCAGTTGTTTTGTTCTGATTAAGTATCCTGATAAATAGAGGATAGGTTGTAGAATAAATTAGTCTTAGGATCAGAATTTTATTGCCTTTAAATATTTAACACCCCTCTGGGCTCAAGCTGAACATTATTTTGCCTGTACGAAGTCTGTGCCTATATGGAATCACTCTGCACTTAAACATTATTTTTACTGTTAACTGATTATTGTGAAGGAAGGGGTTTTAAAGTTGCCCTATTTTGATTACTGGAGAAAAAACCCAAAAGCTGCGTTGCCAGGATTATGTGGAGAGGATTTAATGATAAGACATGCATCAGTAGCAGAGAAATCACACAGCTATATGCTGCTTAAATAACTTAAGGGTTTTGTTATGTTAATAACCTACAAACTCCATCAAGAATTTTCCTTTGCAGCATGGATTTTGCTGAGCATCTGTAGCCAGGTCTTGCTCAACAGGGATCAAGGTTATTACCAGCCTAAATGGCCTTTTCATGACTCAGATGGTTTTTCATGTACTCATTAGCTGTGAGCTAGAAATAAGGCAAGTCTCAGAGGCTCTTCTTTGCTGGCATGCTGCTCTTCTCCGGGTGCTGCCCGGAGCTTGCCCAGCAGACTGGACATGGCTGGGAAGGAGCTGCAGCGATGGCTCCCACAGGAGACGTTGACTGTCTCCTTTACTCTGTGAGAAAGTGAGAACGGGGGTGCAGCAAAGACACCTCCGGCACCCTGTTAACGTCTGACCAAGGCAGTGTTAGGGGTGCGTTATTCTTCCTTTCACGGTTGGTCATATGCACTGCTCGCGTAGGCAGCTCAAAGTTCATCCCCATCTCTGCTGGCCACCGCTGTCCTGGCCCTGGACACAGCTCACTGCTGCCCAGGACTTCTGCAGAACTGGGGATGGTGCTGACAAGGAACATAAGGCAGGCACAATGTAGGGCTGAGCAGATGCACTTTGTCACTCCCTTCCCTTCCAAGAGCTCTTCCATACAGCTTTCTCAGGAAGGCAGAGATCGTTGGCTTCCTTCTTGGTCTTCTGTACCTGTTCCTCTGAAGATTTAACATCTTTTGTTTGTTTGTTTTGGGTTTGGGTTTTTCTGTATGTGGGGATTTTTTTGTTGGTTGGTTTGTTTGTTTTTAATAGAATAGACTGGTTTGGGTTGGAAGGGATCTTAATAACCATCTAGTTCCACCATGGGCAGGGACACCTTCCACCAGACCAGGTTGCTCCAAGCCTCATCCAGCCTGGCCTTGGGCACTCCCAGGGATGGGGCATCCACAGCTTCTCTGGGCAACCTGTCCCAGTGCCTCCCCACCCTCTCCGGGAAGAATTTCTTCCTGATGTCCCTTCTCAAGCTCCCTCTTTCTGTTCAATCCCGTTACCCCTTGTCTTGTCACTCCCTGCCCTTGGGAAACGTCACCCCCAGCTTTCTTGTAGCCCCCCCAGGCACTGGAAGGGGCTCTGAGGTCTCCCTGGAGCTTCCCTTCTCTAGGCTGAACAAGCCCAATCCTCTCCCAATTTTTCCTTCATCCTATGGGTGCTGCAAATAAGGAAGGAAAAAATAAGTGTCCTTCATGTTCGGACGAAAGGAACCCATTAATTTTGAGTTGCACCAGTCTGAGGAAAGGGCTAAATGACACCATGGAATAGGCAACTGAGAAAATGAGCTCTGGTGTCTCTTAGCAGCCATGCGACTGGAGCTGTTGGATCTTCTCAGAACTTCAGCAAAAGCAAACGACTCCAAGAATTCTTGTGCATGGACCTAATTACAGCGACCTACCGCATAGCAGCAATAAGAATCAATGTCATAAAGAAGGTGAATTCAGACTGTTTTCCTCATAGGTATGGCTCATAATGGATTGTTTTTCTTTTTTCTCCTGCAGTTTTTAATACCTGTTAATCATCATGTTCTGAGGAAAAATGCTTTCCTACTCACTGAAGTTAGAGTTTTAATTAAACATTCTGCTGGTCCTAGTTAATAGGATGTACATCTCACATGAGGGGATTAATGCCATACTTCATAATGATCTGTGTAAAAAACCCTCAAGTATTGTATATAAGGCTTTCTCTTACAGCCTACAATTTATTTAAAACAGGAGATGTGTCTTTTGGTTTTTTGCTTCTCCTATCTTGTTTCAATTAAATTGCAAGCTCTACACGTGCTTATTAATGTACATTTTTAAGGAAGGATAGACCGTTGAGCCCAATATATCTTCTTTGCAACCTGCCTGTGGAAGGGATGGTGTGAAAGCCATTAGGAAAGAAAGGATTTAGTGGATGAGGATACTCATACCCCGTATCATGGTGGGACCCTCCTGGTAGCTGCAGACGTACGCCTTTATGAAGGGAAATTCTGCATGCTAGAACTGAGGTGGCTTATAAGAAAAATCACAGGTACTAAGGAAGTTTTGGCAGGAAGGAACCCTGTTCTCTCCTCACGTCTCTGACTGATGTGGGTAAGGAAAGGAACATAGAGTTTAAAAGACCAATTATATTTAAATGAGCTTATAAACAGCCAACTGAAAAATCTGTGGCTAGAGCAGATGCTTACTAATAAATACTAACCTTAACCCTGTGCAAGTAGGTTTTAAATGCCATCTGCAGTGCGACAGGGAGGTGCAGCCCAAATAAAGCTTCTCCTACTTACCAGAGGATGAGTTCAGAGAAGATTTAGATGGAGTTAGCAGTTATCAGCGCTAAATATCACAGCGTAATGGCAGAAACTGTGTGTGGAATTATGGCAATTCATGTTGCGTTCAAGTGATGTAGAGTACAAAAGCCAAATCATTTACCTCTTGAGACACACTATTAAATGTTATCATTTTATAGACCCAATCCATGTGCTGCCATGGATCCAAGGGAGATTATCCATGTCACTGTGCAAACAAATTAGGGATTCTTCTTTGTAAGAAAACATGTGAAAGAATAACATAACTTACACAGAATCAGAAATATTAATGCTAAAAGCCCCGTTTGATTTTTTTAAAAAAGGGACAACTCTGTCACATCAGGACAACTACTTTAGCGAGATGGATTCAGGCCAGGCCCAGCTCTTGCTGGGAATGAAAGATCAGGATTCTTTCATTTGTGTAACCCCGGAGATAGGTGAGCACAGCCGGGTCTGGGCCGAGCTGCTGCGGATGGGTCTGTGTTGACCGCAGCTTCTCGCAGCTCTTGGATTGTTCCACCTCCTGTTAAGTGGCTCCTTTTATCAGCTCTTGCTCAATAGTGTAGAAAATAGACCTGTTTGGAAGCTGTACCTGGGAGTTACTGTAACATGCCGACGCCGTTTCATCTGTGAAAGCCACAATTTATTGTGCTGAATATGCAGCATTGACAAGGAAGCGACGATGCATTTAACAACTCCATGCTTGATTTTATTGGGAATTACTGTGGGAACATAGAGCACGGCACTGTCTGCCGCCGCTTTCCTGCGTGTGCCCTTGGGGTCTTGATGTATGAACGTATCCGTAGAGTAACCTCTGTCCCTGGACAGTAATACTGTTCTGGTCTAGACAAATTAGTCTCCCAGTATTAGTTTAAAATCTCATTAGACAACGTTCATTTAAAACAGATGTTATCCCAGTTAGAGAATTGAGGTGTTTGCATTATCCATTTGAGATGCTTTCTGCTTTCCAAAAGGGAGGTGGCTTCAAACAATCGCTGTCCTGGGACTTGCTCGTGTGCCCAGATGGACCTGTTTGCCCTGTTTTATAGCTGTGCTATCAAAACAAAAAAATCAATGCGAACATAAATGGTGATGAATCTTTAGTTGAAGCTTATGCATGTGAACAAATGCTGGTGGAAACTCTTTCTCAAAACTCTTTCTCCTGACTGCCTGGGCTCTGGAGGCTTGGAAACTACCCATCAGGTGGTGGGAACAGCTCAAAAAAAAAAAAAAAAACAAAACAACACACAAACAAACAAAAAAACCCCCTCCTCTCCCCATTGGGGTTAATATTCCCAAAGCAGTGGTTATAGTAGCAGAGCAGTTCTCCAGGAGCCAGATTCCTGTCCCTCATTTAACTTTCAGTGCTGTTTGATGCCTTAAATTATCCCACAGGTTAGGCTGTCTCATAAGTTGTGCTGTAGGACTGAAGGCACCCTGGCTGGGTGCTCCTAAGACCCCACTATTGTTACCACAACATCTCTCTTTCCCGAGACCCTTGGACTTACCTATCTGGGATGGGCCCTTTCCAAGGTTTATTCCTGCCTCACGTGCACATCAAGCGGGGCTCAGGCTGATGCAATTAGTGTAGATTTAATGAAGGAGCTATCTGCACCGAGACGAGTGGAGTGTAATTTCTTTTAGTTGGAGGAATCTGTTATGTATGTTCCTTTCTTGTCTTGCCTGTGACGTGGGGGCAGCCCATTTCAGCCCGCGCTGCCCGAGCACCGAGCCACGAGCTGGGATGAGCAGCACCCTTGCTGTAAGGAGCACTGCCTCGTTACGGCTGGGTGCTTAATTGCACAGAGAGCAGTGCTTCAGTGAGACCATACTGGTGTCCCTTTATCTCCCTCCCGTCCACCGTGCCCACCCATGAGCTGGTGGCACAACCATCACAACCCTTCAAGATGTGGTTTATCCGCTGTCTTACACCTGCGATGCAGGTGAATGAGTGTTTAAAATAAAAAAGGAAATATATCTTGTGTAAACATTTGCATTTTAATTTTCTTTTAATTTCACGAGGCCCGTTATGTGTTTATCAAGGCGTGTAACAGCTTTGTGTTAACAACACAACAATGCATCATTAAACCTGCGCCAGCTGTTCCTACCCTGGTTCCTGTTACCGACAGCCCTCGATGGTTCCTGTCAAGGGGAAAAAAGAAAATACATGCTTTGCTTTAATAACTAACAGTAGCTCTGCAAAACAAGAAGCAATAACAGAAAGGCCCTGACACATTTCTTTGATAAAAGACTGCCTGGGAACTCATTAGCTGAGCGAGCAGCGGAACGCCTGATCCTGAGCGGGACAATTTAGAAATTAAGGTTAATCCCAGGGATTGAATTCTTGATGTTATTTCTGATGACAATTTTATTGATGCCTTGTGAATCCCAGCACCAAAGCAAATACTCAAAATTATGGTGAATGCATGCTGCAAAAAAAATATTTAGTAAACCAAATCAAACCCTAGGCTAGGTCTTGGCGTGCTCCTGTGGGATCCCACCCAGGAGCTGGGAGAGACGTGGGGCAGCTGGAAGGAGCATGTGCGGCACACTGTGGGCTCTGGCATCACCTGGGGTGGGAGCTCAGGTCTTGACTGCAGTATTTGGGTCCAAGGAGGCTTCAGGACTATTTCTGTAAGAGGTCTGCTCTGTGACCCTGGGCTCTGCAGGCACAGGGAAATTCGTTCCTCCTTGGGTTTGTGGGGTTTCTTAAACTCAAAAAGAAGATTGCCTATTTTTATGGTACACCTTTGCATTTGTTGAAGAACACAAAGCCATGATTTTATTTCAACATCTGTTTGACACTTAGCACGTACCAATACCATAATGAAGTAGGCAAGTGTAAGAGGGAGAAGGATGCGCTGCCCACCCCAGGGTGACTGTTGGGTGATTGACTACCCACTGCTGGGAATTCCGGTGCACCGGGCAGGCACAGCCCAAATCCATGAGCTCCTCTCTGGGTGGCAGCCCCATGTCGGAGGCTGGCCAGGGAGCTGGTGGGTCCCACTCCTCTGGGGACTCCCTTACATCAGGTGCTGATCATTGACCTCTTCCACCTGGGCTGTCCCACACGATTCAAGAGCTAGGCAGGGCTTGAATTCTTGCAAGAAGCTGATGTGGGAGATTTTTTTTTTTGAGGGTATATATATAGCTCTGTTTGATGCCAGTCTCTGCCGACAGGAAGGCTCAAGCCCATTTATTTAGGGTGGCATTGAGCAACCAGATGATGCTAAATTAGCAGATAGGAAAAATTACCTTGATGTCACAGTCCCTTAAGGGACTAATTAGCTGGTGTATCACTGACAAGATAGAGTATCACTAGCTGCCGTGAGTCATACACGCTGATTTTTGTTGCAATTTTTGCACTGCAATGGCTTAGCTGGCCAAGGTCTCCCAGCATGATGGGGAGCGGAGCGGGGGGCTGCTGGGTCCTAGTGCTGCTAGATGATAAACCCAGAGACCCTGTGAAACCAGCTCTGACACATTTGTACCATTTTCTTACATCCTGCCAGCGCAAGGTATCATCATAAGAGGTTCAAACAGGCTTTTCTGTATTATGAAAAAGAATTGTAAGTGATTTGTACTTCGTGAATGACAATCTTGCCCAAAACATAAGAAAATATCATATTTACTGTAACATACAATAATGGTCTATGTTATGTATGGCTTATGCACCGGCACTCCCTTTTTTTGTAGGGATGAACACTAAGAAATCACTGGAGGGCAGTGCAAAATTTTGCATTTTGTCTGTGATTAAGCTCAACAAATCAGCAAAGGGTTTAAATTTATACTCAGAGAGACAAATTATAAGAGGCGTAGTTTGGGTTTCATCACTTTCTGATATATTAATACGTATATATTGTTCTGCAATTCAAGGTTATCGTGTGAAGTTAAAAACTTTGCTGTGACATCTGTTACAGAAGATTACTCTGGACTCTTTAATGGATGGGAAACGGCTGGTTTGACCCTGAGGCTGGCATTTCTTCCCCTTAGGTTTAGCTGTGTGAGAACAGGCTCTCTGCCTGCAGTTCAGCTGTAAGGCAGGGGAGACAGCTTTGTGGGGGTTTCATCCTCCCAAGGTGGACACCACAGAGGTGGAACAAACTACGCTGGCTTAGACTAGCCGTAATGTTCGTATTAATGATAATAGCAAGAACATCATCATTATTAGCTGATAGGCAAAGTTAGTTCAGGAGAATATTGTATTTTATTTCTCTGGGTTTTTTTTCCCTTGTTTTGGCAAACACATTAGGTTTCTTACATTTTTCTTGCCGAGACACCTCACCTCAAGTCTTTAAATGCTTAAGTCAGGGCTCCTTAGTCTGCAAAGAAGCTGGTGAGATGACTTATTTCCTTCCTGAACTTACATTTTGTGTTGTAGCTGTGGTAAAGATGGAAAATGCAAATTAAAAGGAGATTTCGGATAGAGGCACCTGTGGTACAGCAATAATATCATGTATTTGTCCGGCCAGAGGCACGTGTGCAGCCTGACAGCAATGCCAAGGTGCTCCAATGAAAGGATGATGAGGGCTATGGCATCACGTGCCTTGCTTTTCTAGCACATACACCATCCTAGGCATATCTCCATGTGTATCAGGGTTCCTGGTGCTGCCAACACCAGAGCCAATGAATCGGCACCACCAGGGCTTTTCCCTGATGTGTCTGTTGGCCATGAGGAGCTCCCAACGCTTGGTGCATTGGCTCAGACAGGCTCCGTGCAGGTGGACTGCCAGCACAGGAAACATCCTTCCCAAGGCATCAACCCAGGCTTTTACAGTCACGATTCTCTGCCTTGTTTTATTGTAGCCCAATCATGGGATTTTTTACACAAGCAGCCTTTGGTCCAGATGCTTTTGATACTCATGTGCTCACCCAACATGTAGTTGGTATTTTTTTGTCATTGGGTAAATAAAACATCTGCAAAACTGTATAATGTAATCTATAAAAACGTTTTAATTAAGCTGAAACCTCTTAGAAAATAGACATGGTGCTAAGCACAGACAGGGTAAAAGTTGGCATTGCTGGAAGTAATTACGCAGCACTACTGGGCTTGTGCAACACTTGCTCCAAAACTCCAGTCACCTTCCCCTTAAATTCCCCATTGATTTAAAGAACTTCCTTTATTACCTGACAAGCTTCCTCATTCTCTGCATTTATTTTGATTTTGTAGAGCTTTCAGCCATGCCTTTATTGCTGCTGAGGAGTAAAATATCTGTTATAGCCAGAGCCATAAATCTCCCCTCTACTCGGGGACTATATCCTCGTGGCTATAGATCACTTCAGTTATTGCCAAAAAGTGCCATCATACCACGTTGCAAATTAGGGGGCCGAAAGACAGGGCTCTGCTGATTATGCCGATTATGGGTGTCTGAGGAAAATCCTTTACTCCACAAACTCAGTTTAGACAGTTGGACAAAGTTCATGGAGAAAATGGGAAATTGATGGGCGGTGGTGGTGGCTCTTTCCTTGGTTTTATCTGAAGATAAATCCCGGGAGGGGAAAGGTGGCCAGCGCATTCCCTCAAGTGTGGGAGCAGGAGGACAGGACCTGTGCCATCCCGTGGGCTTTCGTCCCTTGGCACAGGGGGTTTGGTGCCCTGCCCTGACAACTTGCTGAGACCTCATGCATGGAGGGGACCAGGCAAAAGAGCTCCCCTAAATGATGGGCAAAGAATACCCCAGGCTAATTGACACCCTTTTAATCACTGCAAAAAGAAGTACCCAGCCAGTGTCCTCGGTGTAATGGTACCCACCAGCAGCAGCACCACCAGGGATGCTCCATCCTGTGCACGGCTGCATCCTGGGCTTCCACCCCACTGTGCTCCCAGACCCCCTCCGAAACTGCAAGAGCCCTGAGCCCTTCGTAACAGCTCTCTTGGTGACGGTGTAGACCCAAGAGCATCTGGGAATGCCTCCTGTTCATGCCTGAGACCCTGTGAAAGGCACATCTCGTCTCTCCCCTTTTGTGCCAGGAATAGCGTAATTAATGATGGCTTTTAACAGGGCTGATTTTTAGACACCTCGTCGATGTAAACGGAGATCAAAGGACGCTTTTAATATGAAAACTGTAGTGAGACATGTGTCTCTTGTAATTCTGGAAGTGCAGGAGAGAGAAAGCAGCCGTGCTGCTGGTGTCCAGGGCTTTGTTGGGCTCTCCCGGGTTCCCCCCACCTTCTCTCCCCTCTCCTCATCACTGTGGTTACATAGCCCCATCCTTTAAGCCCTTCTTTTCTCTCTGGGACATTAGTAAAGTAAAGAAATATGAATAAATTAAATGCACTATTAATTATTTACCAATCTGAAGTGTCTCTTCCTGCTTTTTCAGGACCCAGCATCCCCCTCTGCAGCACAGCCCTATTTTATTTTTTAAATTATCTAACATTTCTTTCAATTTTTAATTCTCCCCGACTATTTAATAATTAATGGACTAACTTTCATATCTTTTTCCCAAGCAGGGCTGCAGGGCTTAGAGAGAGACCTCAGATGCAGGCAGAGGGGTGAGGCAATAGCCCAGCATCCCACAGCTCTTGCATGGACCTTTCCCAGTCCTTTTATCCTGTTGGTCCCATTTCTTCCCTTTATTTTATCTTAATTTATTTTTGGGAGCTTCTTTCTCTTACTGTGTGTGTTCTGTAGCACAACCACAGCACATTGATTTTTCTCTTTATTTTTTTTCTTTTTTTCTATGTTTTTAAGATCCTTTCATCCCCTTTTTACTGTTAACTCTACTCTTCCAGCATGATTTTCACTCTTCCTTTGCTCAGTGGTATTTCCCACTAGCTGGCCATGCTGGAGATACTTTGCAGCCAGTATATTTATATGATATTTCCATATTTTCAACAGCAGATGGACCTAGACTGCCAAAATCTGGGGTTTGTTTTCTTTACTTCAGCGTAGCTTATTTTTATTTGATCAGGGTGTAGTTTGATCCTTGAATATGAAAAATTCTCTCCTGAATGACATTCCCCACCCTTTCTCTTAAAGCCTTTAAGGAATTTCTTGCCCTATATCTCTTCCCGGGAGGAATCCAAAGGCTTTAGCACATCCCTCAGCAACTGGCAAAAGATAATGTAAAGCAAATATCTTTCAATATAAGGCGCTTTTTTTCCTGAAGGAGGCTTGCAGGCAGTGGTTTGTACACAGCTCTCAGATGCTCATCCAGGGCCCTGTTTTATGTGTACCTACACGTAAGAGTCGAAGCAGGGCACTGAGGACACCACCCCTGGGATCCTCTCTCTCCGAGTGTCAGCCTGAATTTCCTGTAAGGAAGCAGAAGATCCCAACATCTGCAGTTGAAACTTTAACAGCTTCCTTTTAGTCCATTAAGAAAGAGGATTTTAGCATTCAAAATAGGCTTAGCATTATCTGTGAGATAATGGTAACCCCCACCCCTGCCCCTCTTGCCCCTATGGAGCCGATGGAGATGGGGAGAGAGATTGATGTAGAGACTGCCCAATGTCAGTGCTTTTTAAATTAATCCCCATTTCTCAATGTTCTACAATTTGCTCATTGCCAGCAATATTTCACATTTTTCTTGGGTGATTTATAGCACCGGAGGCGGGTGACACAGAGGGTGACCTGTGCCGGGGGGGGTGAGGATACAGCGCAGCCCTGCCTGGGCTGACTTGGCTTGCAGAGGATGGGGGTGAGCAGGGCCTGAGTTTGGGGGATTTTGTTGGTTTGGTTTAGGTTTTCTTTTTTTCCTTGGCTGGATTGTGACATAACAGAGAAGTATCTTGGTGTCAACACCGTGTGAACACAAATAATTCAAACCCCATGCAGGCTGTGGAAAAAGAGCAAGCCACGACACGATTTCCTCAGACATCTTGCCTGCAGTGTATTAAAAGGGCAATTTTCCTTTTGAGAACCAGTTTTCCCATCTGTTTTTATAACTTGTGCACCACAGTGCTGGTGTGGGAGGGGAGTTGGGGAGCACCCGCCCCGTGCAGCTCCTTCCCGCTCTGCCTGAGTCCCCCGGGAGCAGTTGGGGCTCCTGAAAAACGGAAGGAAACCATCCCTGCTGTGATGCAAACATTGAAACCGACTGGGATAAATCCTGCACGAGCCCCAGCCGCTCTGTAATACCTGCATAATTGAGTGGGCTGCGCACTTTAGCCATATTAGAAGTATACTTTATTCATAAATTCAAATTATAGCCATTTACATACCAGATAACACGTAATTGCTGTTTAATACTTTTACATCCTAATGCTGTTACAAAGGACAAAGAATTATTAGGATCTTTCTCCAATGATCTCTTTTGATGAAGAAAATATTAGCTGGGAGTTCGTGGCATTAATTCTGAAGGGCTGATATTGATGGCTTACTGTAAGCTCAGCTTCAGCCGGCAGAGAAGATACTTCAAAGCCCAAAGCAATACAAAGACGTGAAAATCAAGTGACACACGCATTTTGAAAACAGCTTGAGAATAGCTCAGAGAAATAAAACATGGCTTTATAAGCTAAATCTCCCAAGGCCTGGAAATGCTTAACCCCAGCCCATTGGTATTCAGTGTCCCTGGACGCTGTCGGCAATTCCCTCACAGTCAGATAGGTTTTCGTTAGTAGAGGATTGTATTAGTTTGGGATTGTTCTATATTACTGTGTAGCACTGACTTCATCTTTATAGGTAAACAGAAGCAGTGATTTGGTTGGAGTGCCAGGAGTATCCCTCCCCTCGCGGGAGACGATGCTGCTGCCTTGCGCTCAGGTGTGTTACCGTGCCGTAGCCTCCCGCCCGCTTGCAGAGGTTGATGTGGAGGTAACAGGAAAATAAACGGGATGATGAGTATAACTGGGAGCCGGGTTTCCCCGCTGCAGCACCGGCACTGCTGTCTGACCTGTGCTTTCTCCTCCTGCTGGTACCCTCTTCTCAGGCTTGGTCCACTCCAGGCCACCCCTCACTGCCACTCTGAGAGCGGGTTACAGGCAGCAGCATGGCCCCAAGCAAGCCAAAAGCCCAGAGATTTTCACCTAAAATGTTAATTGTTGCCCAGGGAGGCTTCGGAGCCTCCCTGAGCGCTGCAGATGGGCAGGCAGGCTGCAGACCCATAAGGAAGGAGAGGGTGTATCCGTGCTATAGGTCACACCCTATGAAACACATTTCCATGTGTATATTCACATCGTACCTTCCCTTCTTGGCCTTGCTGATGAGCAGTGCTAAGAAGTGGCACACATTTTAAAGCTGGCAGTTAAGCTGACTCAAGAGTCACTGATTCACCAGCACCAGGTGGAGCGTTTTATGAGGTTTGTTCACTCTAGCTGCTCTTTCCACCCGAGTCCTGCATGGATGGAATGTTACCTGGAGCTCGTCTGGTCTCTCTGGTGTGATTCCATAATAATTCTATGGTGATTACAGACAAAAACTCCACCTTCTCCTGCACCGACTGATTAAAATATCAGGTTTCGGTGCTCCAGCCTGGATGGTGTCCTCCCACCGTAGCCCTGGCATGGGCTTGGGGCACCTTCCAGCCTGAGCTCTGGTTGTGGGGTCTGCCGCGCCATCGCTTTGGCTTCTTCACTTTCTTGGCAGAAGAAATGTCGTTTCACACAATTGCATTTCTTTCTGATAAGACATTTAAAATCAAATTTCTGATTAATCGCAGCCTAGCATGTCAAGGTCTGAATAGATTCCTAAAATATTTTATGCTTGAGGAATTAGACTGATCTCTTTGAGTGTAACCTCGGGGAAGGCAATTTGAAAGAGGGGTTATGAAGCGATACCCATCTTTCAGAGGTGACTGCTGTCTATCAACTTACTGGAGTTTAATGAAAATGAATGATTGAGCTCTTATTGCCTGAATAGTCATGCTGACGCTGTACTCTTCTGGAATTGCTTTATCCCAGTCTCCCTTGTTTCATGCTGGGGCCAGTGAATGGGGAAAGGCACTCGCTGGTACCAGGGGGCCATGCCCAGTACTGGTCAGCTGAAGCAGCCTCAGGAGAGGAGGAGGAGGCAGCACAAGTGGCTTTGCAGGCTGAGCAGCCTGCTTCAAGCAGCACACAATTCTGCATGCATAGCAACTGGCACTGTCTATCAGGTTAATGAACCACCCAGAGGATTTATAAAGGAGTCATTACTCTATCAGGTCAAAGCTTTTTTTTTTTTTTTTAATGCCTTAATATTGGTTTTCATAACAAGTCATTATGGCCAGCTAATAACTTGAGCAAATAATTTATCTGTCTTTTAAGGCGGTTTTCTCCAGGCATCTCGGGATGCCGTGTTAAACTGAAGCTAGAAACCTCAAACAGGGTCCATTGCCACAGGAAAAACACAAAACAGAGAAGGGACCAGGGCAGAGGAAGGATGTGAATGATGGACACCCTGGGTGTGAGCGTGCGATGAGCACCCTGGAGCAGCGCAGCCTCGGGCAGACGGCGGATGGGGATGGAGGTGCTGCCCAGCGCTGCCGTGCTGCTTATGACTTTTACTATTTGGACCCGTGTCTGGTTTGTGCAGTTTCGTATTTGCTTCAATACAGATGTGCAGAGGAAGAGGGGGTGGCGTATTGCATGGTATCCCTGTTGCAGGCTGCTGTTTGTCTGTGGGGACATCAGCCCCTCTCTCAAAGGACAGGAGCTGGGGTGCTAGCTCCTTCCCAGCCAGCCCTTCCCAGCAGGTTTTTGGTTGGAAGCGTGCTGCTCCTCTCCCTTCTTGTTCTTCCGCTGGTTCCTGCCGGCCAGCTGCAGAGCACGATGGATGGGCTTCTCTGTGAACGTTTCTGTTTGTCACAGTCCATGTTGCTGTTGAATTTCCTGGGAATGGGAGCTGCTTCCACCCAGGGATACAGGAATAGGCTAGTTAATCCCAAGCACGTCGTGGCTGCATCCGATACCTGTTTGCATAACCTCATCTTAAAACTGCAGGCCTGTCAATAAGGGATCAGACCCTAAAGCTGCCCATGTCTCTGAATTCAGCAGGGTTTACTTTAGATCACCTCTGTTAAATAAATTTTTCTTTCAAATACACATCAAGGGAATAAACAAAGCACCATTATAGTGGCATATTTAAAAGGTTGCCACGCTAAAAACAACATGCTACTGTGAACCACAGTCAACCTGAAATAAATGGAAGCATATAAACAGAGCTTGCAATAAATGTTAATGCATTTTAATCTGCTCTACTACCTACCTGCCAATTAAATTTCACAATACACTTGTAATAATGAAATAAAACATGGCAATAAAAGTATACAGCAGAGTTAACCCTCGAGTGTCTGACAGAAGAGTGGGAAGAACATTCTGTCCACCACTGAGCTGGAAAAGGTTTAACAAGGTTGAGCCCATGGCTGTGCAAGGAGATGGTTGTGCTGAACGAAACATTCTGAACAAATCCTATATTTTTAATTACAAAATTATTATTACTGGATTCTAAAAGCCTAAAATGGATGAAAACCAAAAATCTGCCAACTTTGAAAACTCTGGGGAGCTGCGTAATGACTGGTGCTAATTATATAGTTACGACGCGAGCTGAACGAGCAGACTGAGAAGGCAAAATTTAAAGTAAATAAAAATGACAGTGGGATTTAATTAAAACAGAAGGAACTGCTTGAAACCTGTGAACTTTATATAGCTGATTGTTCTTGCCAATACCACGTGTGACAGAGAGAGGCTGGGAAAGCAGCAATAGCACAAGAGGAATATTTGTCTGACTTTTGTCCCACCATCCCCCTTAAGCATGGGCAGCAGAGGCTGGGAAGCGATTTTGGCTGGTGCCTGGCTGGCAGGACAGCAGTTGGCTTTTCCTTATGGGACTGGGAGAGGATCAGCTGGGGAGGCTGCTGGTGGGAGCCCTGGAGCAGACGCTGCTGCCCGTGGCAGAGCTGCTGGTGTCCCGGTCCTTGGCAGTGGGGTGGGAGCAGATGATGCTGCTGGAGATGCCGTGGCTTCACTCACCCGCCTTTAGCTTGGCTGCACTGCAGGAAGGGGAAAACAGCCAGTGTCCCCTCATTTGGGTGGGAACAACAGCAATTCAAGTGGTTTCTGGCAAAAATCATGACTTATTTCTGGATGACTTAGGTTTGCAAACTGTGACAAATTTTAATCCCCTAACAAGGTTTCTGTAGCTCTGGGGACAACACTAAAATGCCCCTGGGGTAAATTTAATCCCAGCAGCCAGGCTTCCTCAGTTTATAGTCCCCTGGTCACCCAGGTGATGTCCCCTGCAATGAGCCTGGGCCATGCTGCCTTTCTCCTGCGGCTCGGTTGGTGCCACCTGTACTGCTGCCCATGGCAAAGGGTCCGAAACGCGGGTGACCCTTGCAGCCCTCCCCTCAGCCACGCCAGCACCACCAGCTCAGCAGTTTTAAAGGTGACTTGGTGACATATGTATGTGGGTTATTTCAGGGCAATTCCTCTGAGCTACCAATTTTTGCCAGATCAGTTTAGCGCAGTCCCTTGATTAAAGAATACCGAGGTACAATGCAGGTTTGGGCGATCATCTCCTGCACGGTGACAGCGAGGACAGAGATGGCGAGAGGCAGTAATCACCCAAATGCCACGTTGCAGAGATGAGAAGCTTCTTGCGGAGGCCAGGCCAAACATATTGCCCATGTGTCTTCCAGATGACAGCCAGACCTTTTAATTTTTGCCTTTCTCTGGAGCCTTGGTGATGAGGGAAAGTGAGGACCATAGCGTCAGGTGCTGGGACCCCAGGGTGATGGGATATGAGGGAGGTTGCGCTTGTGTTTGAGCTGGCATGGAGAAGGAACAGTCTGGAGACTGAGGGATGAGTATTTCCTGGGTGAGATGGTGAGGACCATGGCAGGGAGAGGGGACCATGGGGGGCTGAAGCAGCACCTCCTTGTGCACAGGGCACAGCATCCCAGCATCTAACATGTCCTGATGCTTTAATACAGGAGCCGTGGGGTGAAAAGATTGCATTGGTGCTGCAGAAGTGAACGTATGTTATCACATGTGACCTCTAGGTCTCCGAGGATATTTCCGCCTCTCCCGTGCCCCTTTCCCCCTGTCCCTGCACCTCTCCAGCCCCAGGCACCTGCTGGTGCTCAGGCAGAGGATGCTGTTGGCTTTTTCCATGATGAGCCTCATCCAAGTTGCAGCTCTTACAGCCCTAAAATACCTCCACGCCTGAACATTTTGCTGATGGGGAATTGTGTTGGTACAGCACTGCCTGGCTCCCAGGAATCAGCATTGCTGTGAACGCAGCGCTACCCAGCCAGGCGCAATCAGTGCATTCACCGCCTTTCTTTGGGTTACTTTCATCCTCTTTTTACTATTCCAAATTTTGCGCAGGCTCCTCATTACCCTGCTGGTTAATAGCAGCTTCAAATGCAAATCCAACAACACAAGGGTGAAATCGTGGTACACAAAGGAGTTGGGCTCCTGCGCCTGGTCCCACAGCAAAGCACAAGCACAGCCCTGCAGCTGCCAGCAAAAGGGGGATGTAGAAAGTCTCTCGGGGGGGGGGGGGCTGGTTTCAGAGCCCCACCTAAGCCGAAACTCAGGCTTTCTTGCTTTGTTAGAAAACTTAATGAGAGTAGACATGTTTGTCTGGGGTTTTTTTAATATTTTGTTGTTGTTATTTCCCAAAATAGTAACTGAGGTGCTCCTGAGCAGAGCAGCTTTGGGTTTGCAGGTCATGCTACATGGGACATGGGAGCTCCCCCAGCACCTGAGGGAGAAATGAAGGCTGCAATAAATTGGGAGTGTGGAAAAGCTCCACAGATGCGTTTGTGGGGCAAGAGGCTGCAGGGATGCAAGTGTCCGTCTGTCCTGGGCACTGCGACGCTGTACAGTTCAGGTTCCCAGCGCATTTCTGTTAAAAAAACAGTGTTGGTTCCTATGTAAAATCCATAAACAAGGGAATTTTGTTGAAACGGGTGGTTTATGATTATATCTGTTCCTTTTCCAGCTAGATCAGTGCTGCAGCAGGCCTCTCATGCTGGGGGTGCCTGGGGCTGGGACAGCAGCCAGGTGCCCTTCTCCTTTCATATACACAGCCCAGATTTAGCAATAAACCCACCTCAAACACAGAAAATAATTTAAGAGAGAATTAAAGCAATGTGTTCAGGCTGTGATTTTATTGGCAGGAGTTCCCCACTGCTGAAATGTCATTTCCCTCTTCAGAAAACAGGACAGAAATTTCAGCTCTTCCTGCCTTGAGTCGAGCAGCAGGAGCAGAGAGAAGCATTAGCCTCCTGGTGACGAGCTAATTGCTCCATCCGAGTTATTAATTAAAAGTGTTGTCCGTGCAAGAGCGCAGACCTGTCGGACCCGAGGGGAGCAGGGGGCTCGGCTGCTTCAGTGAAGCTTTAGGCACCCAGGGTTCCAGCTGGGCTCCGTGGGGAAGGAGCGTGGGCCCTTTGGGAAGATGAACTCCTTTCCAGACTCCAGGGCAGGTCTGGAATTGCCACAAACCGTGTCACTGGGCAAAGCTCCGGGGGCAGATCCTGGTGTGAGCTGGAGGCATGCACCCACCAGGCAGCACCGCGGGGAGCAGAGCCTAGCCCAGCCACCGTCATCAAGAATGCCACGATTTGCCATCAGCTTTATTTAAAAAGGATGAAAATGAGAGTTCACAGCACGGTTACCTTCCTCGGGTGTTTTTCCTATGACGCTGGAGCCTACCCTGCCTTCCATCACCAGACAGGCTTGCAAGCTGGGAAATACTGCCAAAAGCGTGAGCTCCAAACACGGTTTGTGCTGCTTTAGCTAGAACCAGCTGGCACTATCCCTCTTCCCGGAGCTGTTCAAGTGGTATTTCCCACCAGGAAGGGCGTGTGCTAGGATGGAAACATTTTTTTATTATTATTTAGGTAAATCAGATGGATGCTAATGACTATAACCATGACTGCGTTATTTTGAGAGTGGGGCGTCATGCAGGGGAAAAGATAAGAGTCCGAAAAAATAGAGAGTCATGACATATTAATGCTTGAAAATGTACGCTGGAGCTGGCAGAACAGAAAGTACTATGAATAATTCAATTGAGACAGGATTTCCCTTGCAAGGTCGAGGCATGTAAAAGGGAAGGCTTTTGGAAAGAGCAGCATCATATTCTCCCGGCACTGCCGAGAGATCTCCATCCATCCGGAGGGTTAAGACGAGTTCAAGCATCATCCTAGTCCTTCGCCGAGGAGATTACATTGGAAGCGATTGGCACCCTGGCCCCTTTGGTGGGACATGCCAGCTGCTGGGAAGACAAACCAGAACCTTTGATGCCAGAGGAATTAAAAGTCTATTTTTCAACTCAACCAGCAAGCCCTGGAGGAATGGCTGGCGGCAGGCAGGGGAAGGAGGGATTGGAGCCGTAGGCAGCCAACTTGGACCTGACAAGTGCTGGGATCTTTCACAGAATGGCTTGAAAGAGGAGCTGGGGGTCGAAGATGAATGTGAGTATGCTGCAAATCGGATGCTTTCTGGCTGCGCTCTGCTTTCACGCTGGCCAGTCTCTCTTTTTTTCATTAGCCACCTCTGTAGAAACACGGTTTGGGAGACAAAACCTTTAAACAATACCCAGTCTGAATGCCTGAGAGCGCAACTGCCCATCTGGCTCGCCACCTTCCAGTGCTGCACCCTGTAAGACAACAGGAAAATTGGGACTTGAGCCTTTTGATATAATGTGGGTACAAGGGAAAAAAAATCCTGTACCTTGCCTGAACGAGCTGACACTGCAGGATTTCTATAGGTACTGGGGGGAAAGCTAAAGGATGGCAAAGCACTTCAGTATTTCTGATTTCAAACCCCCCCAGCTCAGCCTGAGCCCATCTCTTGCTGCTTTTCAGCAGCTTGCGAAGATATTAGGGGATAGGCAGCAAAATGTGTTGGCTAGTGCTTTGCATAATCGAATGTACCGTAACTCCCAGCCTGGAGCGTTCGTGGCTGCGTCTTCGATTAACCAGCAGTAGCAACAGCTACGGTGTAGGTGTGTTTCAGGCAAACCTGCTGGATCCTTCAGAGAGATCCTAAGTCCATATTTTTAAACTTAACTTGATTTATTTGATTAATTTTATATGGAATGAGTGGGTTTTTTGTTAAAGAGTATATAAAGGGCAGTTGATGGATTTCTCGGTGTGACCTTAATCTAGTTTGTGTGTCTGGAAATTTTAAAGGAAATTATTCCGGTACTGGTTTTAGGCTGTGATTATTTGTGGACGTGAGGCCCTGCAAGCATCTAATTGCCTTGCAGGAGCCTTTTGGGACTTGGATACCTCGTTGCAACGCATTCTGTTCGCTGTATTTTGTGCTGCAGCAATGGCAAGGGGATGGCATCAGAGATGACACCCGCGGATGGGCAGAGGGGGTGTCCACCCCAGGCGTGGGGGGTGCTGAGCAGTCAGCCTGTTCTCCTTTGGGTCTGTTTTAAACAGCTTTTGACAAGGTGCACGTTTGGCTCCTTTCAGCAGGGTATTAATGCTCAAGGCTCTTAAAAATAGGAATAAGTTGGGTCTTTGGTGTCGCAGGGGGGCCACAGCTTCTGAGAGGCTGAGGTCCTATGGGAAAATCGTGTGTACTGCTGGCCATGCTGCCAAGAGCCACGGGAGTGATATTTCACTTGTTTTAAGGACTCAGACGAGACACGTTCCCATAACCACGCTCTCGATAACAGCTGGACCATTCTGAGTGAAATTCATGCTGGGGAAATGTGGCTCCAATCTCTCTCTCAGGGAAAATGGTTGTGCCAGTGCCATGCACCGCTGGCCTCTGCCCAGCATGGCCAACCCTTCATGGCTGGGGAAAACCGGAATAACTCTTGCGTGGAGGGGAGACAACAGCCCTTCGAGACTGAGCCCTGGCAGGACTGTGCATGGAGGAGAAGCGATGCTGTATTTACCTGCTGCCTGGAATGATCTTGTGTACCCTTAGGAAGCCATCTGCACCTCATTCCTCTCTGTGTGTGATCCCTGTATAGCTGTGCATGCACAACCTGTAGAAACACGGGGACTCTGGGGCTGTATTTGGCCAAAAGCCCAAGGGGTGGTGGCTGCAAAGCCGAGCTCTGGTCCTGAATCTCTGTGAATCTGCTGCGTACTCTGGGGAAATGGCATTTCTCAGGCTCCTGACAGCATGACTTGTCCCTGCTCCTGCTTTGAGAACACAGAGGAACCAACGTTTGTCAAGCATTGGCTAGAGCAGGATTGCTGCAGAAAGGGATGGCTGTCACTCCTCAGCCGTGGTTAGCATCCCTTGGGTGTGCTGGAGGTCCCCTGGGGCAGAAGATTGAGGTCTCTGCCAAGGATATCATGCCTGGGGTGAAGAGGGAGAAGATGCGGTGCTCCCTCTGCCCGAGCCGAGAGCCAGCCCTGCTGCCAGCCCCAAGGGATCAGATCCCCCCCAGCTCAGCATGGCTCTGGCCCCAAGGGAGCTGTGTCCAGGGTGGGAGGTGGGTGATGCTTCTCTGTCCACCCCAGCCCTGCAGATGAGGTCTGTCCAGAGGCATTAACAACAACGGCAAAAATGAAAAGGAGCTGGCTGGGAAAGTCCCTCCTAATTGGATCTGTAGGCAGCTATTGCTGTCCACCTCTGCCTCTGACCTCCTTCAACGGGATCCCGAGGAGCACCAAGCATACAACCTCAGTAATAAGCTTATGTTCTTGGAATGGGAAGAGCCCGGTGTCAGGTGCTGTCTGTCTGCCCGTCCTGCTTCAGCCTTGAAGGGGCTTTTCCTCCCAACCCCACAAGAGTCATTTTAATTTTCTCTAACCCCCTGCATCCAAGAGCTGCACGCTTATTAATTCCCGTTCAATTAATAGCTCCCCTAATCTCATTCTGAGGCTAATCTCTTTACAATTGTGTTGCCACGTAAGAATTACACGCTTTTTCTTTCCATGAATGTGATCGGGGGAGGAAGCTGCTGCTCCACGCACACGCTCCTGCCCGCATTGGTCCGGTTTTTCTTGCAAAGCCTCTGGGCGTGGGAAATATGGGAAAAACAGTGTATGGAAATAAGTGATTTCTTCAGCTATCCTTGCCAGGGCATCGATGTCATCAGGGCTGGGCAGTGACCCTCTTCACCACAGCAAACCCTGGGCTGTCAAATTACACATTCTTGGGTGCCAGCAATATTCCCATTTACCTCTGACCAAAGAGCTGCAACATACCCAGAGCAGGAGAGGGAAAAATCTCTTCCTATGGAGTGTAACAATCTTGAGCTCTCTTAAAAAGCATGTGGGACAAAGCAGACTATTTTTAAGCATCGTGTCCCTTTAGAGACGCACACAATTGTTTCTGGCAGTCTAGTGGAAAGCGCTGGTTTGTGCCTACCGAAGCCATTCCCTGTTTAACGTAACCAGCCTCTGTTATCTTAAGTACATTCTCATTACTTATGGGTTTTCACTGTTAAATGGAAAAGCTATCAAGTGTGCTAAAACTCATAAATGAGTTATTCAAGCACAATGATAAGAGGGGTGGGTGCGATGGGTCCATCTCCCCAGCTGGGCTAAAAGGAGGGAGCAGAGGATGCTACAGCTCCGGTCCCATCTCATCCTGTGCATGTTTTCGGGAGGCTTCTTGCTTTTTCCCAGAAGAAAAAGCATTGAAAACTGCTGAATTTTGTGTTTGAAGCAAGCAAACGAGATTTTGCTTTGAGAGCAGTGCAACTTTGAGGCCCCAGAAGTTGCATTCACACACAAAGGGTACTCTGCAACCCTGTTTGAAAGAGTAACTGTAGCTTAAATATGGATTTGGAAAAGTGACAAGGGTTAGCTTCTAGTTTCAAAATCCTGTCGAAGTAGAAGCAACGCTTGGGCTGTATTTTGTGGAGGGTTTGACACTGTGGATGGGAAAATGATGCAGGTTGGGGAGCTGAAGCAAAAACTAAGCTCCAGCCAAGCCACTGGCTCTAGGGGAAGAGAGAACACCCCGAGGCCACTTCCAGACCCACCAGCCCCAGGGAAAAAGCTTTGGGCTTTCAGGAGCATGTCCCAAGACCTGGTTTCTGTGGGTGTATGTGGTGATCATGAGCAGAGGCACTGGGGACCGGTTCCCACCATGCTGGGGTGGCTGGGGGGCCCATCCTCCGCCAAGAGGACTGGGCTGACTCAGTGCTGCTTTCAAGGCATGAATTAGTTTTTCCCTGTGAATTATTTTAGGACACCTCCTTTCTCCCAACCCAAGCAGCCATGCACTAAGCATGCTCAATTCTCCCTCCCTCCCGTAATTAATAACAAAACCACTGGTGAGGCTTAGCCGCTGGTGTTAACTGGAGCGCAGCGCGGGTGATGGCAGCCGGCGCCAGCCCCACTAAGAGGATTATTCACTTTCTGTTTCACCAACTTCCAGTTTCAGTGGGAAAACCAGTGGCACGAGGCCGTTGCCAAAGCCTGGGTTGCAGTGCGAGCTGTGGGGACATAAACATCCACAGTAGTGATGCGCTACGTTGTCCTTACCCTTTATATAGTCTGGGTCAGTCTTGGGAGTTAACTTTGGGTTTTTGCTTCTATACAACGTAGGATTAGGCTTTATACTGCAGAAAGGTACCTCCATGCCTTAGCTCTGCTACCCGGCTTTCTTACGAAGGAATGCAAAAGTTGGTCCTGCGCCTTCTTGCAGCACAGTCAGAAATACTCAACCTGCCCGCTTTGCAGTTTAGGGAGAGCTGAAAGTGGAGTTTCTGCCTTGCGAGGGTCCTGTAAAATAAAGAGAGAAAGGTCTCAAGAGCTGGATTAAATCTACCACTTACTCTGAACTCCTGCGCTCGGTATGTTGCTTACTAAGGCATTTAAATAGATGCAGTTGGTTTATTCAATATATTACACTGGAATGACTGTAGGGAACTGTCTGGGAGCCGGCCTCTCCCGTCAGACACAGCATAACCCTAATGCCAATTGCTAACCCAAAATACCAC
This sequence comes from Eurypyga helias, assembly GCF_000690775.1. NCBI lineage: Eukaryota > Metazoa > Chordata > Aves > Eurypygiformes > Eurypygidae > Eurypyga > Eurypyga helias. Next base: position 187,010 of record NW_010236415.1, read on the forward strand.
CACCGATACCTCGGTGTTCAGTCTGCACATGGAAGCTTGTCTGGAAATAGGGCTAGTGGGAGATGCCTTCAGCCATTAACATCTCTCTCTATCACTTCCTTCTTTGCTGCATCACAGGTCTCGGGTTGGGGAATACTGAGAATTTATGTCAGGGATTATCCTCTTCATGGCTGCAGACAGGAGCCCTTCTCATGCCCCTCGGACTCAGATGAAGTAATAAGGACCGTACTGCCTGTCACGGTACCTTATGCAGAAGGCAGCCTGCTGCCGAGCGTACACAGCGCGTTGGTCCCCTGCACATCCTCCCTGACCCCAGGACCAGAGCTCTGCCTTCTCTCCCAGCACAGGCGAGCTCAGAGCTCACACAGCCCACGACCTAACAGAGCTATAGCCTAAAGACCTGGAAATTATCCCTATCTGCCAATAATTCAGCCTTTCAGTACATACTGTGTTGTTCCCTCTGTGATAATGTAGATTGCTCTCGGTGTGTCGTGCTGCATCGTGCCAGCGTGTCACTGAGTAAGCAGCCAGGCGCTGGCAATAACGCTGCTTTATGCCTCCAGCTCTGCCTAAAGTGGGTTACAGCCCGAGCCCAGCTAGCAATACCTCTCTTTAAATAGTGCATGTATCAGGAATAGATCTTTTCTCTAAAGTAATAGGTCATGGCAATTTTGCTTTCTATTTTTTGCTGTCCTGCCCAGGCATTTGTGTGCCGGGTTCAGCACCATCCCTCTGACCTGCTGCTCCGGTAATGGGAGCTTTCAGAAACAGAGCTTTTCAGTTTTCTGGGGAGGGGGGGAAAGCATGTTTCTCTGTTGCTGTAAATGTTGGGGACTTTTCTGCCATGGAAGTGGATTTGGTATGATGCCACATGCAAGGGGAGAGGTTGGGAAGATCCTCCATCCAGGCAGGGTGCCCAATCCTCCAAATCCCCCACCCGCCTTCAGCCCCGCCTGCGAGAGTTTACTATTCCTTAACCTTATTTAAACCCACTTTGGTGAGAGTTTTTGCACCTGTCCTTTGTGATGGAAAATAGCTTGACAGGAGCAGAGGGAGTGAGGACGGTTGGTATGGTATCCTCTCTGCTGCCACCAGTGCCAGTGACTTCCCTGCCCACTTTCCCATGCCCCGTAGACACTTGCAGACAATGCTTTCACCCTGTAAAATGAGCAAAGGTTTGTTTCAGCTGTTAAACTCAGCCTCAAAGCCACCCCTCAATTCACCTGGCTTTTATCCCAGCACCCACCGTGGAGCCACCTTCCCTCCCACCAGCACCAGTAAAGGATGTTATCCCTGAGCCTTTCCCAAGGGGAGAGGACAGTAGGAGCGGCTTAGGCTGGCAAGCACAGATGGGATTCTGGGAAGGAGCAAGGCTCTTGCCTGTGAGGGTAGGGATGCTGGCTGTGGCTGTAGGACAAGGCTGCTCTCATTAAGGATACACTGCAATAAGCGTTTACTTGCTTCGTCACATGAATTTCTAGCACACAGATATTAAATAAGACTCCTTAGAGGAGAGGAAAATAAATTCTCTCTGAGAATTATGTTCCAGGAGATCCTATAGAGAAAACCATAAATTCATCAGATGCATTTTGTAAAAACAATTAAAAATAATTTAACTTGACACCAATAGCGTTAAATGAGATTAAGAAAAGCTGAAAAAATGGGCTCACCACTTAATAAGATAATTATATTCAGTACCTATCCTTTCCACGTTTTTTGGCTTAGATTGCAAAATATTCCTTCCACCACCTGCACCCCATGCATGCTCCCACTTCTGTCTCTTCTTAGGGAATTAGGCTCCTGAGGCAAACCCTTTGCCTGTCTGTGCTGGGGATTTGCTGCCAGCCATGCTGCAGCTGGCCAACAGCCATCTTCACCAGTTGTTCAAGTCCAGGGAAGCCTGTCTGGTTGGTATCACAGGGTGGTTTGGGTTGGAAGGGACCTTAAAGCCCCCCCAGTCTCACCCCCTGCCATGGGCAGGGACACCTTCCACCAGACCAGGTTGCTCCAAGCCTCATCCACCCTGGCCTTGAATACATCACACAATAAATCCTTGGTTACATAGATCCGATTGCAGAACAAGACCCATGGCTCTCACAGCAGCTCCTGTCTCTCGTACTGGGTTGCACAGACATGGCACCCACCCCATCTTCCTTCGCCTTTCCTTGTGTGCTACAAGCGCTAGGGCTCTGCCCATCACCCGGGGCTGGGGGAGATGCCATCCCCGTTGGCAGGAACTGACGGCCAACGGAAGAAAAAAGATCACGAGCTCCACCACGCATGCAGTAAAATCACTGCATGGTCAATGTCCACCCACTCCCTCGCTGCACTTTTGGGGCTGGAAAGGCCATGAAACAGCCGTTTGCTGGAGCAAAGCTGCACTCGGAGGCCCCAGCCCCGTACTTGAAGGCAGTCGGTGGAAAAGAGCAGCGAGTGATGGAACCAAGGCAAGACAAAGCACGTACAGTTGCTTTCAGACTAATATGTAGATTTATGCAGAAAACAAATATAAAGAGCTGCATCTGTTGCAAGCGAAGTATAATTCATCATCAGGGAAGAGGGCTTGTTTCCTCCCAGCTACATTTGCTGTAGTTACATATTTAATCTTCCCTGGTTTTGAGTGTCATGTGGAGGTTTGGGGGTTTTTTGAAGTGACATTTTTTTCTTTGAATACAGATGAGTACCAAAATACTTTCCCAGTGATGGGTGACCAGATTCCTAATGTGGTACATTAAAAATCTATAGCCATTGGCTCTTGGGTATGTTTTGCAAAACCAAGTGGGTAAAAAGCCAGCAATCAGCCTTTGAACGAGTGCAGAGCCGTTAGGTGTGATAACAGATAAGGCTTTCCTGGCTTTTCCAATCTGTTTAGTCTTCTGCAACCCAAGGGATGGCAGAGGGAAAGCTTCCTCACTGAAATTTGCCCTCTCACAGGTGGCAGTTACGCATGCACACATATATTTTGGAAAGCAATTCTCCTTCAGTGCTTGAAAGAAATTTGGCTCTGCCTCTTTGAGCTCCTGCATTGCCCTGCTGCTATGGGGCTACCCCATGGGCACAGCACCCCAAGCCAGGTTTTGGGGATAACTGCAAGGAAATACTCAGGGAAGATACTGGCTCTGCCCCGAGCCACAAGAAATGTGTTGGTGGTCTCAGTGATACCCTTGTAAATGCAGCTTTCATGAGCCAAAGCACAAAGGGGGGAGATGCAGAAACCCACCCACTCAGTGTGTGCTACAGACATACCCTGGACCAGCTCTAGAGAAATAAATGATGGGAGAAGCTGTGGAGGAGAAGGCATTGCAGGGAGTTGGGTCTTGTCCCTGAAATTTGGAAGAAATTAAACCCAACAAACTAAGAAGAGTTCATTCTTAGTCTGTTTATTGAGCTGTTATGTTAATATTGCATTGCTGCGAACAGCTGTATTAAGCATATCATAAATCATTAGAGGAAAGCAAAGCAGCAGTACGTACTCCTGTGAACCTGAACAGCATCTCAATGTACAGGGGCTCGTAAAGATGCAGAGACAAAGAAATAACTACGGATAATCGCCCTTGACTGGAAACTGGGAATCAGCAACTCAAAATTAAATGGTAACTGAGCAGATTGATGGGGTCTGATCCCACCCTTTGAAGGGCACCTGCAGCAATATCTCTTTAGGCAGCAATTGCACCTTCCCCTCTCCTGGTGCAAAGGTTCCCTCCAAGTCAAGGATCTGGCTGCTTTAGGCTGGGCCTATAGAAATGTAACCCCTGAGCTGAATGAGTGATGGAAGGACAGCAAAACTTCTTGGTAAACATCACTCTGGGGAAGATTGCATGTCTGCGTAAGGAATATTCTGACTTTATTTTGCAAACCATTTTCCATGACTCTCGTTTAATAGGTTTGGGCAAGAAATTATTCCCTGTATAAAATATTTATGGACCTAGAAAAGAAAATTCTCAGTCCTAAATCAGGCAGTGGGCTGGATCGCCTAGGGTGCAGCAAAAAGTTGGGAGAAATGTGACTGTTGGTTCTTGCTCTAAATATTACCAGCTTCAGCTCAGCCAGCCGGGACGAAATCTGCTGTGATGCTGATGGAGCTGAGCGCTGCGCTCCCTGCTTGGGTTAATAGCCACCTTCCAACCCCAGCCTTGATAACCCTGGCAGATACCACTCTCCTCGTTAAAATTTAATGAAGGGGCCGATTCCTCCCCCTGCTCCCGCTGCCCTCGCCCAGGGACCCCCAGCCCTCGCCCCGCACCTCCGCAGGGCAGCAGCAGTTATGCCCAAAGGAGGGGGTTCTGCACAGAAACGCTGCACAACCTCCTTGAAATTCGTGAGTTAATGCCTTCGGACCAACCAACATAAATATTAAGATGCAGCAGCGCTGTTGTGGACTCGCATTTGAAATATTTCAGCTATTTCCCTACTTGCATTCCTTACCCACATGCCTTCGAAACCAGTTTATAAAAGGGCATTTTTTTTTTCCACAGCCTTGATGATACACCGAATTCCAGAGGCCTTTTGACAGATAAGGAGGATCCCTATTGACCTTGCTCTTTGTTTACCCTTAATGTTTTACTGGCCCTCCTGTGCCTGCCAGAGGGGAACTAGCACAGGGAAATCAGCCCAGGCAGGACAGAGAGCAGAAGGAAAGAGGAATTCACAACCTCACCACGTGTCAATCCACCCCAGCAATGTGTCCTTGTTGGAAAAATATGGGATAGCAGACATATGGTTGAAAGGAGGAGGAGGGAGAATGATCCAGTTTCCTAAGCTACCAAACACATCTGCATCAACCCATCTCAGCTTCCCAGTCCCCGAGATGCCATGTGTCACCCCCAAGGACAGCGGAACAGTGGGGTGCGTTGGGTGGTCTGGATGGACATGGCCACGGAGCGGTGGAGGAGATGCATATCCACACCAGGAGGGGTTGAAGGAGAAGCGATAAGCAGAACTACTGTGCTCATTTGGAGATAACCACGATCCCAGCAGCCCTTGGGAACACCAGCACGGGCTGGTAGTAACTTAGTTGCAACCCATTTACTCCTTGAAGGGTGTTTTTTGGTAATTGCCTGCAGCGCACCTTTGTTGAAGCAGCGAGGCAGCATTTGCTTCCTACCGTTTTCAGCGTGATTTCAGTTTAAATGCATTCAGGTGGTAATCCCCGCCTTGGCAAGGCAGTGCTAGAATCTCTGGGGTGTGTATCAGCACATTTCAGTGTTTGGGAATAAAATTAGTTGTCCTGGCTGGCCGGTTTGGTCTGCCAAATGACAGATCTCAAGAGCTTTTAGCAGTTTTCTACCCGATTAAAATGGTCAAGAAATATTTTTTTTAATTTAAAGGGATTTTTTCCTTCCTTGTTTTCTTCTTTGTAATCCACTGAGTAGCAGAAAGGCTTGGTGGGTTCTTCTGAAAACAGAGGTGTGCCCTCTCCTCTTCCTTCCCCACTCTTATCTCTTGGAGTATTCCCAAGATGTCAGGATGCGGATTTATCATTGAGTTTGGTCAGAGAAGCATATAAAAAGAGTTAAATAAGAGCTGTAGGAGAGGTTGTTTAAAAAGCTCACGCCTTTTCATCTGCTGGGTTCATGTGATGTTGCCACTCCGTTTATCCTCCAGACCATAGCAAATTATTTAGAGGAAAATCAGTTTGGAAAGGGACTTCTTTTTATGATGCTGTAAGTTGTGCAAGGGATAGGAGACTGTCCCCGTGCTGTGAGTGCTGGTGTGAGGGAGACGAGAGGGAGCCCGAGGAGCCCTGGCAGGGGACAAGCCATCCCAGCAGCTTTCCTTCCTATAATAATTGAATCCCAGTATGGGGAACTGGGGCCTGACAGAACCAAAAAAGAGGAACATGACCTAAGAGGGCATTAGTTTTGAGTTGCTGCCATTCTCCCTCTCCTCAACCTCTATCCCCTCCTCTGCCAGCAGAAGGGTTTTAATGAGAACATAATCACTCTGATTCTTGCTGCCTTGTGCGATTTCCCTCCCCCCTTCTCCCTCCCTCTAAATTAAGCAAAGGATTAATTTGCTAAATTTAAATAGTTAAACCTGCAAATCCAAATGGTGATGAAACAATTCCTGCAGAAGTTTTGCTCGCAGCCACATAAGGTGCCCCGTGCCGTGCCCTCCAGCAAAGCCAAGGAAGCTGCCTGGGGAGGGATGTCTGGACTCCACTGGGCTCCAAGCAAGTGCTCAACCCTGATAATTTTTAAATGAAATGGTGTTATTTTGTGCATTTGGGGTGCGTCGTGTGTTTGGTTCGTTGCTGGAGTCTCAGTTGCAGGGATGCAGAGGTCTGGCTGGGCGTCATGGAGCAATGCATCATCCTCGTGCTCCAAACTCCCAAAGCTGGGTTGTGGCCTGTGATAGGGATAATCTGAGTGTGCAGGGATATTTGTGATTTTTTAGAGAGCAGGCAACCTTTTATGTGTGAATAAACAATAGTAAATCAGAAAAGAAAAAATTGACATAGCAGATGCAGTGCAAGTTTATATTGAATATGGTGAATCAGCAGCATGCAAGGGAATTTGGTTGCTTGAGCTTTTAAAAGTTTGTGAAGATGTTGAGGACCACACTGTACAGGGCTGGAGCCAGAGCTGTGGCAGCAGTCCATACATGCACCCCCTCTTATGAAATATTTATCCCTCTGAAGCGATCGTAGAATTTCTCTTCTGATCTGTGGACAGTTTTCAAGCATTTTTATCATGAGGCTCTTCCCCTGCTACTCTCAAGCCACAGCAATCTCATTTTCTTCCTTTTCTGGTTCTATTTACTGCCTGAGGATGTATGCTGCCAGCCCGGAGGGTCACGCAGCACTTAAATGGTCCCTGAAACCGAAGTGCTGAGCAAAATCCCATCCCAGCACCCCAGGGGGAGAGCGCTGCAGCCTCTTCTCCTTCACCTGGGACACGGCAATGCAAGAAGCCACAGTTAGGTGTGATCATGGCTGCTCCCAGAAGAGCAGAAAGTCCATGCAGTGGGAAAATCTTACAGGTGAGACCTTGTGGTCAGTGTAAGAAAGAAAAGTTAAGGCAGGTAAAACATAAACCAAAGCATCAGTGCCTGGCTGCATGGTGAGCAGGAGGTGGCACCAAGGGTGGCTGATGGAGGGAATAGCACCTCTCACACCAGTATATTTATAAATGCATTATTCTCATCACTTCTGTACGAGTGATACATCCCTTTTAAATGTGACTTTTTTTCATTTCCCTACTCTGATGTCTGTGGAATCTATTTGAGAGGCCCCAATCTGCCAGCCGGGTTGTATCTGGGACTCTCAGCATCACCTTGGAAAAGAGCTGAATAACACCAACTGCAGCTGAACATGAGGAGGAAAATATTCAGGATACTCCAACCTTGTCCAGTTGTGGCTCCATCCTCCCAAAGCTGTCCCTGAACCCTCCAGTAGCGGGTGGTGGGACTTGGGTGTGGCTTGTCCTGCTCTCTCCCACGCACTGTGAGGCATGCGTGGGAGGCTGGCACGGCTCGGGACGGCAGCAGGCCAGGGCTGCCTTGCTCAGGAGTTTGTTAAATCTCTCCAACAGCGCCTAGAAAGCATGAGTGGATCCTCCCTGTGCTAGCTGGGGGCTTGGCTGGCTGTGGGGGAGTAGTCAAGCGAAGGGTACTAATAGGAAACAGCGACAGATGTCAAGCGTGTGTTGTTCCTATATATAATTTGGCCTTAAAACACAAATTCCTGAGTTCCTGTTTGCTTTCGTAATGTTGGAAGGTGCCTGTCACCATGGTATCTGCATGCTGCAGGCAGGACAGAACCAGGCTCTCCTTCACACCAAAAAAAGCAGGGTCTTTTCCTTGGAAATGGTTTAATACCCACCCTGAGCTTTGGGGAGAGGCTGGGGGTGGTGAGTGGGATGGTGCTGCCAAGGGACACCCCAGATGGAGGCAGCTTGTGGGCTCTCCTCCTTCCTCCTCCTCCCCAGCCAGCGCTGGAGCAGGGTCATAGTATGTTGGTTGGGGCTCTTTGGATGGGGAATATTTGCCAGGGTGGATATTTTAAAGATGCCTCAGAGTTAAGTCAGGGATGTGGATGAAGCCAGGGACCCTTCTGGCTCCTGCAGGCTCAGGAAGAAGAAACCACAGCTATGGCACTTGGCTCACACCCCATACAAAAGCTGGCAGATGTATTATTTGTAGTGAAAGATCAGAATCCCTCCACAGCGAGTTCAGGAATGACAGACCCATGAAATATGTGTCAGAAAACTTTCATAGAAGAGGAATGGGTAAAAAACCAAACTCAGGGAAAAAAATGGCCTGTTTAGGGGACTGTGAATATATTTGCCATCTGATTTTTGAAGACCTACACTCACTTTTGTGTTGGGGTCCGACGCGGACTGCAGGCAAACACTGACAGCCTTTTTCCTGCCCATGGGATGATAAAACCCAGAAATACTTACAGAGGGCTTGTGCCAGGAAAATGAAATGTGCATTGATCTCAGAGCAGTCCTTTTCCTTTTTTGGGGTGGTGAGAAACATAAACTCTTTGTGTTTGGAGGAAACTGCGCATTCCTGAACTATCTCAGGGCAGGGAGGTCAGCAGCATTTCCCTGAAAAACCCACACCTGCATAATGACAGAGCTCAGCGCAGTGTGGAAGTCAGTTAAAGAGAAATCCCCCCTGGAAACCCCTGCCAGACTTTTAGTGTAAATGCATAGTTGCCTTGGACCAATCATGGGTCTGATTTGGGGCTCTCAGTGCGGTCCAGGTTGCACAGGTCCGAGCAGCAAACCCGTTTGCTGTGAGGATCACAATCCAGTTTCAACTGAAGGCCCCCATGGATGAAGTTTGTCCTCTTCCCTTACAACTCAGCCCAAACCCAACAAGCTCACCTGGAGATCCTCTGGTTGGGGCTCCCCTAGGAGAACACACTTTGAAGAGACTAAATCAACAAGCCTGGCAGAAAAGATAGACTTCCAAAGCTGGGAAAAATCCAAACTTTTCAAAAAGTCACAATCCAAAAGCATTTGGTTAAAAAATATCAGCTCATGATATTAGAGCTCAACACCTGCATTGGGCAGCGTGTCCTGTGCGTGGCTGCCTAACTTTTGGGAGCTCAGGGCAGATATGAGGATACTGACCAGTAGGTGGGATGAAGACCCAGCTGGTGGAGATGTTCTTATGTATTTGGGAGATGTCTGTGAAGGCCAGGAGAAGGAGACAGCGTAAGGGGGGTTGTAACTTCCCCGCCTTCTTCCCTTCCCAACCCTAAACCTTCTGCAATTTTGCATGAGAGAGCGAGAGCACGGGAAATGTGGTTTAGAATGGGGTTAGAGTAGTGCCAAAATAGCAAAATGAAATGAATTTACCAGCTTGTGTTAATAAGCAAACTGGCTTTTAAAATGGCCCTGCGTTCATTCAGTGGAAGTAGTAACTTATTTTTACGCTATATTTCTGTTTCAGAATAAGCTTAACATGCCTTGTTTGTATTAAAACCTCTTTTGCACTGAATAAAATAACTGTAAAGCACATTCTTTCATCTACAAGAGCTTGTGTTCACACTCCTCGCCCTTTAAAATTCATGTGAATTTCAAGTTTTTCATTGCGTTGGAGAAGCAACCTATTTGATGTAGGCTTGTAAAAGAGAGGAATTACATGTGTGTTCTGAATAACAATATCTGCTTTCTTCTTGTGAAGGGTCAAGTGGAAATATACTCTCCATATAATTAGAAATGTAGAGGGCTTACTACAAGATTAAAATTTTTGCATCTGCCTGCAATTAAAAAAAAAAAGTGAAACTTAGAAAAATCATCAAACACACGTATTTTTATTAACCTCATGAGAGAACAGCATCGTTTGAAGGCAGAGCGGCAGGCAGGCGTTTGCAAGGTCTGGCAGTACGGAAAAGCCGTGCTGGCGACTCAACCGTGTTGGGTTGAAGGATGGTCACAGTGACTGAAGCAGCCTTATTCCTCCCAGAACAGGTGAATTTGCAACAGGAGGTGGTTGCCACCTGCATCCCACCTCTCCGGGCATCGCAGGCTGGGGTGGCACTGGGAAATTCAGTGTGATAGGTGGGAGGGCAGTTCTCTCATCTTCCACCAGATGTTATCCAATGCACTCGTCATATCAAAGAAGAGAAATCTTCCTAATCAATCAGGCACACCGTGAGATGCTAGAAATAAAGCTTTCTGCAGCCTGCGATGGCCAGCCTGGAACCAACCAGGCAGCTCCTCTGCTTTGCTCAGCAGATAGTCGCTTCTGAGGATGGGGGCAATTTTAAAATAGCCTGAAATAAAGAATTCTGCCCTGAGAAATATGTCAAACGCCACCCCCTTCCTAATGTTACAGGTGTGCAACTGGTAAAAACTTTTGCCAATATAATCCATTTCCAGGATCGAGGCTTAACTCTTGCTCCCTCCTATCGTTCGCTGAAATTATTTTTAAAACTGCATTCTGCACAGTTTTTATTCATTTCATGAGTCCCGACCACAAGTGCTGGCAGACTGGGGGGCAAGCAGGGATGGTGTGGGGAGGAGGGAAGCAGCCTTGAGCATGGCTGCACTCGGTTAACGTGCGAGTATCTTGGGTTAATCCTCGCTGGTAACCTGGACAGCAGCTGGTTGAGACACTTCACCAGAGAGTTAACATCGTCGTGGCCAAAGAAGCCGTATTACTATTCACCGCGTACCACAGTCACGTTTTATCGCTGTGGCTAGGAGCCAGGCTCTCCCACCCCACGGGACACGCTTAGATGGGAGAAAAGTGGGTGTCTCCATAAAAAAAAAACATTTCAGCCTTAGTCTGTCTCCCAACTCCTGATGGGGGTTATGCCGACCTCTTTTCTGTCAGCCCCACGATGTTGGGTTTTTTGGTACCCTGCATGAGTCCCTGGGACTGAAACGATGACCCTCCGTGGCACTTGGTCACCGCTGCCGAGATGAACATGTAAGAAGACTTGTCAGGCGGCAGAGTAGGCACGTCCTCGCCCCGCTCCTCCGGTGCAGGTCTACAGTTCCCTCGGGATGAACAGCCACATGGCAACGGGTTGAAAAGCCCTGGCAGTTAAACGGCTGCAGATGTTTCCCTCTTTCCCCTCTTCCCTTTACCCTGTCTGGAAGCACTGCCAAACCCCAGCCAGACTGCCTGCGTGCAGGCCGGGCACCCACAGCACAGGGAATCGTGGAGGACAGACCCCACAGTGCTGCCACGCCAAACACTCCTGGCTGTCCGGCCCGCGGACACGCTCCGGCATGCACTGGGGCTTGGCATCACCCTCACCATCCTACGCAACAGGACGGTTTTAAACCCTATGCAGCCTTAAGGATGTGTTTCTCACACGGCTTTCCCTATTTCTGCCAGAAAAGAGACTCTCAATCCAATTAAATGTTTGAATTTGTAATTAAGACTCATTGCTGGCTCTCCCCCTGCCAGACCCCGGGGACGTAGGAGGTTTACCGTCCCCTCTATTCTCCCCGACCCGATCTCCTGGGTCGGGTCTGTAGGAATCTGCCACCTGAGGCTCAAAGCCCGGCGTCTCCCAGACACGGCGCGGAAGGTGCTCTTCCGTTTGATCGACGTTCTCCGTTTCAGCCGCGCGGCACGAACAGGTCGTCTTTAATGAATTTTGGAGCGGGAATATCTGCATTGCTAAACTTGGCTCCAGCGACCCAGAATATTCAAACTAGATTAGGGTTTTTTGGGGGCAGAGTTATTTATAGGTTACTCTTAACTAGTTCCATTACATTACTATGGCGAGAAGGAAGAAATGGAGAGGGTGAGAAGCAGGAATTTCTAACGTGCCGGTGCGTGTCCCTCGGGGAGGGTGACAGAGGATGCCACTCGCGTTGCAATGCACCACGAAGCCTCCCCCGCAATCCCGGGCATCCTAAACCTGACGCGGATGGCAAAAGGTGCCCTGTGGCCCCCCCTCCCCTT